>NC_143579.1:100343362-100506362 GCF_048544385.1 Mastigoproctus giganteus
CCTGCTCCATTGAAAATTCTTAATGTATGTTTTGGGGAGAAATTAACCAGTCTTTTATCATTCTCAAGAGTAATAGCAACAACATACAGGGTGAAGAAAAAGTCAAGCCTTGTTTCATTTTATTTGAATCCACAATACCAAAACAATAAATCTTGAGCAGTTGTTCTTAACTGAATGTGCTCATATCCTTTGGATCATTTGGATCATTGTGCAGAAGGATGCATAAATTCTTAATACAATAAAATATCAGCATAAATACACCATAGTGAACTTATAATGAACAGCTGCGTAAGTAGTGTAAAGGTTGTTGTTGTTTTTTGGTTTTTAGGAGCATTAGCAACTAAAGCCATATTGCTCCGGGAATATGCGGTGGTCATTCCCTGACCTTTCCACATCCTCTGTATTTGGTGGTGATGTGCTCGAACCCCGGTCTAACCTAACCTAATCAAGATGTGTGTGCTACGCACTGTTGCTCCTTCCCACCTGGTTACGGAGGCGCTAGTGTAAAGGTAGTGATATAATTATATTTCATATTGTGATATGATTATATCGATGTATTTACACTGATATTTTATAGTGTATTTTAAACTCATATATTATGCCTTGAGCATTTAAATTTTATTTAAATAAATTCTTAATATAAAAGCATCACTCCTATGTTTTTTTTTCCTGAAACCGATATTTTTACAACAAATGACATCAGATAATGCAATGCACTCATATGCTAATGTTTAGTGGTCTAATATAGTTGCAGTTGTCATTTATTTGAAATATGGGTTAAAATAATAGTGAAATGTGGCATATCATCAGAGTAGTTTTTCCATTGAAAGTCTAATGTACGATAATTAAAACAAGTAATATCTTTTATTATAATTAAAGCTAAGTCACCCCAACATTGCTAATGTGCATCACTCATGCATTATGAAATATCTCTAAATAGAAACAGCCTAAGAAGTGCAAAGTTTAAAGGACAGTTCCTATTCTTTTCAGTACTGATGAAGGCACCTCCGTAGCCAGGTGGGAAGGAGCAGCAGTGCATAGCACACGCTTCTTGATTAGACCAGGGTCCAAGCCCGTCACCACCGAATGCGGAAAGATCAGGGAATGACCACCGCATATCCCGGAGCAATATGGCCTTAGTTGCTAATGCTCCTAAAAATCAAATAACAAACATAACAGTACTGATGACATCAATGTGAAGAATATATAGATAGCTAGCTTTTCTACTTTCCCACATTCATTATTAATTTAGTAAAATTCCGACAATACCAATATATTGATCAAGCATAACACATCAACACTTAATAAATATCAAGTTAATTTGAAAATGCAGCTTATTTTATGGCAAAATATATATTTGATTTCAAAAATATGAAACTACCATTTGCCCTGTATGTCAGTTGTAACCAACGGTTGTACCCGAGACATAACTGTGTTTTTGGGTGGCAAAAACACAATTTCAGCGTTTGGGTGGTCAAATTCTAGACTGCTTGGATGTCCTGGCATGTTATCAATAAGAAGCAGAAAACTTTTAAAGGCCATGATTTTGAAGCTAAGTAACTTTCCACCTCTTGCACAAAGCTATCATTAAACCACTCTCTAAAAAGTTTAGTTGTTACCCAGGCTTTTTTATTGGATTTCCAATAAACTGGAAGATGATCTTTATTCTTTTCCTTCAAAGCACAGATTCTGCAATTTATACACGAGCATCAGTTTGATCATGTGTCCACTAGCGTTTGCACAAAACAAAAGAGTAAGCCTATCTTTGGAAGCTTTGAATCCAGAAGCAGATTTTTCATTTTGTGTTAAGTATGTTCTGGCTGGAATTCTCTTCCAAAAAAAACCAAGCTTCGTCTGCATTGAACACCTATTTGAGAAAACATACCTTGTCCGTAATTAATTTTTTTTAGTTCAGTCAGGAAACTTTCTGCAGCCACGAAATCTGCTGATGCAAACTCGCCTACAAGTTTCAAATTATGAAGGCCAAATCGATTTTTAAATCTTTCAAACCAGCCATTGCTAGCTAAAAAACTTATCCCGCCAGTTTCGCTAAAGTGTTAATAAAGGTGTTTTGCCTTTTCATGAATGTTGAGTGAACTTAACAGAATTTTATTTTGAGTTCATTCTTCTATCCACAGATTTAAAGCCTTTTCCATTTTTCTAATTTAACATCACAAGTTATAGAGCAAATTTTTGAAGTAATTAGCACATTTTCACGGACACTACGGCGGATTTTTTTCTTCCGATTTCTTGATTGATCATACCATTGACTCATTGATTTTATAATGTTTTGCCACCAACAAGACAATTTCACCATTAGAAATTTTGTCTATTAATTCAATTTTAGCAAGTCTTTCAAAGATCAAAGGCCTTCTTTGATCTTTTCACAATTCCCTTGTTATTAGTAGTCATATTTTTGTAGGGTTAGAAAAGAACTTGTCCACAATAAAGTCACTTTCTTTTAACTTTTAGCACGCTCGAAAAAGTCTGTTTAAAACGGTAGATTTTTCACTTTTGTAAACATATTGATTAAAAGCAAGCGATGAAACCTTTTGTGATAAGCCCATTACACATACTGAACAAGGATTAGTGGGGAAACATCAGTGCTGTTTTGACCAATTCAGAGTAGTGCTTTGTGGACCAGGCAAGATGATTTTAGCCACGCCCAATTTTTTTTTTTTTTTTTTTTTATGGCAGAAAATGTTCACGGTACTTTAAAATTCACATTTTTTTATTTTATTTTATTATTTTATTTTTTTTTTTTTTTAGGTTTAAATCAGCGACCGCGGGGGTTTACTGTATTAAAATTATTTACATTTGTGAACATTTAATGACTGTGTCCTTTCATTTATTTTGTTTTCACTTGCCCTTTCATTTGTTTTTGTGAGATTTAAATTGCATGGATAATGCAAATGTCTTTATTCCCTTTGCAATGAGTTTCCCTAGTATTGCACTAATTTTAGCAGATAGGTTGAGCTGTATTGCAACTTTGAAAACTGATTTTGTATATGGACAAAACATGGGATAATTCTTTACACCTATTGTCACTAGAGACCACCTCTTACCTGATGAGGGACCATTAATTCTGAAAGTGGCTGTCATAGCAGTCTCATCTATTAAACAAAGAGGCAATTACCTTTAACACAGCTTTGTAATAATTCAATACCAGGTCAACTCATTGCAAAAGAAAGTTTATTCTGCTGTGACAATTAAGACCATTGCATTATCAGTGCAATTTAAATCTTTACAAGCATCTTATAAAAGAAATGTCACTTTTTTTGCATGTATTCTTAAAAACAAATGCAATCGTTGATATGAGTGCCAGATTGCTGGCCTGATATTTTCTGATTATAAAATGTTGATTTTTTTTTTTTTTTTTTGTAAAATAATACCAGATTTTAAAGAATTCTGGATTTTATAAAGTTTACTGTGTTTAATAAATTAGAATAAGCATCCCCATACTTCATAAAATGTATATTCATACTCTGCACATATTATATTTTTATAATTGAAAACTCTGGAACTATTTTTTAAAATAAGAGCCATAGTACTCTATTCAGAATTGTACACATTTACATGAACATTTTTCATATTTTCAGGTCCTGAATGATTCCTGAAAGTAAATACAGCCCACGTTATGAAACACTTTGTATGTTTTCATGGCCACACAAATTTTTCACTTTGTCCTTTTGTATATTTACAGGGCATACACAGAATAAAAAGAAATAATAGACATCATTTTTTTTTTTTTTCTTGCCAGTTTAGCACAACTTTATCTTCACCCTGTACACATGTGTAGTAACTAAAATGCTCTCATTTTATTGTTTGTGTGGTCTCTGTGAAAAGCAGTACTTTTATTTCTTAAATAGTTTTTGTTATACAGGGGAGCAGCAGCTGAACAGTCTTTATAAACTAATTAATTCTGGAAGTAAAATACAGTGCCTTCCTTGCACTGTATCATACTTTCAGAATAAATTGCTTTATAATCACAGCTACCACCTCTCCAGATTTATGTTGGAAAGTCAGTCTTTTTGCTCAATGTTCTCTGTCTCACTGCCAGACAGTTGGTGACAAAGATTTAGAATAACAGTGTTCTCCATAATGTGAAGTCATATCATTGTAATTGTGTCGTGCAGAGCTGCTTCTTAACAATCCTTCAGAAGATGTATATTCAAGATTTTCTTTTTATTATAAAATAAAGTAACATGTCTGCATTGTGTACTGTATGTAGATGTGATTTTTCAATCAAGTCTACATATAGTGTACACAAGTAATTAGATATTTGCAGACAAATTCATATAAACTAAAGAGATATAGCCTTTCATAGTGATGAATGCATCATATGCTGAATATGTATTTTCATCTTTTGTCATAGAACATAATCTTCTACTGAGGTGTGCTGATCAATGCATGTTCATTTTTCAGAAATGTTTCTGACAGTGGAATAGCAAAAAATTAAAGTTTTGGAAGAACAAAAACAACATTTGAAACAAATTTCTTGGATAGGAAATGAAGAGGTAGTGATGGCTCTGTAAAATGATGAGCCATTTTCAGTTGCTACAAATGGCAGTAACCAAAGTGATTCCGAGCTATATCCCACTATAGTGACCATTCATAAAAAAATAAAAATAAAAAAAGTTGGATTGAAAGTGGCTTGATCTCAGTTGACAGCACTAGATGGTGAGTCTGCAGGGTATGACACTGAGCATCTTCATCTGAACAACCTGAAAAGTTATAGGGGATTCCTTCCAAAAACTGTCTGGCCCTGAATGTTGATAATGAACCCCTGTTATGGCTGGCCTAAAAATTGGGATAGCAAAAGTATTAAAAGAGAAGATTGGACATTTGGTGGTGTAATATGCTGTTCTTCATCTCTGCTTAAGTGGATGAATATTTGGTGGACATGGTTTTGGAATGTGTGTTCAACTTTGGCTGTCTTTTAACTAGACTGGTAGAACAGGGGCAATGTTTTACGAGTCTATTTAAAGAGAAGGTTAGAAGTGAAGAGAAAAGCCATATGCACACTTTTCAGACTTACCAATTTGAAACGTACAAGCTTTTACTAATGTGCACCTCTGATTCGTATCCAAATCCAGTTTGTGTTCCAAAAGTTTAGAAAGAAAACAAATTAATGAACTGCCCAATGGAAAAAACTTATGAATCACAAACTTCTGGTGAAAGCAATTCTAAACAGGCCAAGGAAATTAATAATTCTATCCATGTTATTACTCATGCAGAAGGTCTGTTATGTTTCTCTCTTCTGGCTTGAATAAAACAATTTTTCCTGTTTCTTTTAAATGTTACGAAACATTGAAAATCTGAACATAGCTCTTCAACCCAACCTATGTCACATCTGTGTTCTGATATCATTACTCCTAGATATGTTGAATGTGTTGCTATGGGCAAATTTATTTTACCAACAGTTTTCAGATTTTCCACTTCCATTTTGTAGATTGTTTGCTATAACAGATTAAACCAACAGGACGAATCTGACTTATTCTTAGGCATTTCTACTGTCAAAGTATGGAGAGTCTAAAATGAGAGGAGAATATTTTGTTACTTTGCTCTCTGAGAAAGTACATTACAATGCATTTGACTACATGGTGTACAAGTTCCCATTGAAAAATGATGTTCTTGTAAATGGTGAGGCATTATAAATTTCATCACTTGGTAGTGCATCATTACCAGATTTGAAATTTTTTGTTGATTCTACTATTTCTTGTGTCATAAAAAGAAAAGAAATGAAGCAATAGCTGTTTGCATCATCAGTTCTGTCAGGTTCAGTGTGACAACGTATATGCTATTATGAAAGAATCAAAAATTGGTATACAGTGATCCTTGGTTTTGGAGCTGACTCCTAGATATGTACAAGTGCATAGGACTGCACTTGTACTACTTGTGTAAGGAGTCTTAAAAAATAACAAGTTATCCCAAGTCATTCTTGGCATTGTAATAGTTTCTCTTAGCAGTGCTCAGTGTGAGGGAATATATAATCAAGTGAAAAGTAAACTTAATTCAGTTTCTCTTTCCCATGGTGGAGCTTTGGAAATGTCCTTGACAGGTCCTTGTAAAGTTGAATTCAGATTTCAGATTTTTACTTTCTTTATTGTAACTACAACACCACTGTGCTTTCCTTTTAAAGCCCAGGCTCCAGTACACATGCCAATGCAATTCTTCCAAAGGATATTGTGTTCCATCATAAAATTGTCCAATTTTTGAAATATTTCATTTGCAGTTCTTTTACTAAATCCTTATGTAGACCTTTACTAAATCCTCAATCACAGCAACTTACTAAAGCAACAATACATACTGATAGCAATGCTGCTGTGTAAGAGAGTTTTCCAGAAAGGAATAGAAAAGAATGCGAGATAAGACCCAGTTGTGATTTTAAGTTTTCCCAGAAATATATAGCTATCTGCATGGAGGTTGAACTAACAAAATATTTGAAAATCAGCACATGATTTGTGAATGTCTATTATATTGAAAAAAGATAGGTAAAACATGTAATTATTTACCTTTAAAGGGGGCAGTTTTTAATGTTTTATTTTTCATAATTTCATAAATTTAAAAAAATTCAATTGTCAGTTATTCACATACCACCAGTTGAAACATGCTGAGATAGGCAATTTGTTGTAGAGGCATTCACAGTATGAGATGTTATGTAATGATGCCACCGCACAACTTTGGTTTGTTTACTTTACTGTGTATAGATATGGTGCTGTTGCACTAACTTATATGATGGTCCTCTTATCACAGTGCAAGGTTCTTTAGTCCTAAATCCTATCTGTATGAAAATTGGAAAGGAAAATCTAACAATAATAACCAAATTTACTGTAATTCTATACAAGCTCTGTAGTCTTAATTACAAACCCAGAATTTCAGTATAAAGTTAGCTGCAATTTTGCGTGGAGGGAATAAAATAGAAGGAAGAAAAGTTTAATTGAAAATAGACCATTGTCTTGTACTGTGAAAATTAAGAATGGTAGTATAAAAAATAAGTGGTATCAGAAATGATAAAATGGAAAGAAATCAAAGCTCTGATATTTTGAGTAACCATTGAATATAGAAATCTTGCTCAAAAGTTCCTGATACTAATATGACTCTAGATAAAATGGCAAAATTTAAGAGAGAGATTTAGTGGAAGCTGCAAAAGAGATATGCTGGGAGGTCAGTAAAACAGGAAATTCAAAATATCACAGTGGGCCAAAGAAGTTCCCAATACAGTGGTGATACTCGATAAACCTGATTTTATCAATAAGTTAGAATTATGATGGTATATCAGGCTTAATGTCCAAGTTTGCAGACGATACGAAGGTTGACAGGGTTGTTAATGACACTAATGACAGTACACTGCTGCAACAGGATCTACAAAAGTTGAGCAGATGGGCTGAGAGGTAGCAAATGAAGTTTAACATTGACAAATGTAAAGTACTACATATGGGAAGCAGTAATCCCAGAGTAGCGTATCAACTCTGTGGTACCACACTGACAGTGGTAGGGAATGAAAAGGACCTCGTGGTAATTGTGCAGGCAGATATGAAGCTTTCTTAAGTTTTGCAAATTACAGTGTCTGGAGACTAGCCACCTGCGAGGTGATTTGATTGAGGTGTATAAGCCTTGAATGGTTTGAGCATGCTCAATGTGGATGGGATTCTACCTCTTGCTTAGAATAATCGCCTGAGAGGGCATAAATTCAAATTAAGGAAAGACGGTTGCAGGATAGAAGTGTGGAAGTTTGCCTTTAGCCAGTGGGTGGTTGATTGCTGGAACAAACTTCCCTCTGTTGTTGTAGAAGTTGATAGCTTAAATAGATTCAAGGCAGAACTTGACAAACATTTGGAACGAGTGGATGGGTGAAATAAGGGGTGGGTTTTTTTTTTTTTTTTGGCTAATGCTATATAGTGGTGCCTCCGTAACCAGGTGGGAAGGAGCAGCAGTGCGTAGCACACGCTTCTTGATTAAATCGGGGTTCGAGCCCATCACCACCAAATATAGAGGATGCGGAAAGGTCAGAGAATTACCACCACATATCCCGGAATAATATGGCCTTAGTTGGTAATGCTAAAGCGATAAAGTAAAGTAACAAGTTGAACCTGTACACCACAAACATGCTTCCGGTATGCTTCTACATTATAACAGCTATCACCCATTCACCTACAAAAGATTGATTATCTTTAATCAATTTCTAAATGCCTACAAATATTCAACGACGGAATCTGCTTTGGGCTCAGAAATACAAATATTAACCAGCAGATTCTTAAACGGGCTATCCCCTTGCTACAATAAACCAAATTATGGTACAAGCTAAGGATAAGATACAAAATACTACACCAACCAACAATAGTAATATCAAAAAATATTTTATTTCTGTCCCATATGTTGAACAGTGGCACAAACAGCTTAACAGATTCTTTAATGATACCGAATTTAAAATTGTGGCCAGGCCAATATGGAAATTACACACTATACTAAACAATCACTCAGTCCTTTCCTTGTTCGCAACACAAATTAATGACCTGGTATACAACATTTCTTGGCACCTCCGTAGCCAGGTGGGCAGGAGCAGCAGTGCGTAGCACACACTTCTTGATTAGACCGGGGTTCAAGCCCGTGACCACCAAATACGGAGGATGCAGAAAGGTTAGGGAATGACCATCGCATATCCCCGGAGCAATATGGCCTTAGTTGCTAATGTCCCTAAAAACTAAATAACAAACAAACAACATTTCTTGCAGTGATTGCGACTCGTCTTACCAGGGTTCGACGCGCTTTCCTTTGAATATTCGTGTTAATCAATATGCAGCCTCAGTTCATGCTTCTCGTTCAGCAGCGTCAGAATTAGCCTTTCATGCCGTTAACGAAAAACATGCTTTTTTACTTAACGAGGCCAAAGTACTTAGTGTCCAGTGTAATTATACATGACTATTAATTGCAGAAACCGTAGAAATTAAATTACACAAAAATTCTGTTAATGTTTGTCGGCCATATCTCATCTTCGATTCGTGGGCTTTTACGCGCATGCATGAAGACAAATAATCCCTATTTAAGTTGCATACTCACCCCTATTTTCATTTTCATTCCAGTGATCACGAAATACAGTCAAAAAGTGTTGTCAGCTTCAGGAAGGAAAATCGTTTTGCAATATTTTTCGATAAATTCTTTTAATTAATTTTATTATTTTTAATTGTGCTAAATTGATTTTTACTTATTTTTTAAAATATTTGTTACTCTAATGTAAGTTTTTCGATTTTTTTGTTTTAATTTCTGGAGAGTATCATATGGAAGTGTTCTACGTCTATATTGAGGTAAACTTCTTTTATTACTTTACAAATATTTATATCAACGTAGAACTTATTGAGCATTACAGCTCTGGTTCATACTATATAAATGGGTGACACTGACAGAATCCATACTGGCGATCGTTGATCAGATGGAAGGTTTCTAGGTAGTTTAAGAGTTGGCGGTTAATCAATTTCTCCATTACTTTAGAAAGAGTAGAAATAATTGCAATGGGACAATAATTGGATGGGAGGGATTTGCCCTTTTTAAGAACTGGCTGGATATGAGCAAATTTCCAAGCAAAAGGAAAAACGCCTTTGGAATAAGAAATTGAAAGAAGGTGGCAAAGAACAGGAGTAAGTTCAGGAGCACAGGTTTTGAGAACCAGTGGAGAAATACCATCAGGACCTGGAGCTTTCTTAGCATCAAGATTCGTCAAAATCCTTCTGACATCCTTTTAACGGAAGACCACAGGAGACATTGAATGGAGCTTGTTGGGAATGGTGGGGGGTGTTTAACCAAGATCATTAATACATGAGTTGGAAGAAAAATGGGATGTTAGTAGCTCAGCTTTATCCTTGGCTGAAGTGACCATCTGGTTTTGACAGAGGTGGGAGCAGAGATGGGCAAAAGTTGCAGCCCATAGCTTTGGCAAGAGACCAGAATGCTTGGCTACCATTAGGGCAAGAAGCAAGTTTTCTACTCTTAGCCTGTTCAGAATCATCTAGTTTGGATGATTGATAACTGCTTTACAGTTGTTGTAAGCTTTAGTGTAAGCAGAAAATGAGACTGAAGAATTGGAAATAAGCCAATTACGATGTGCAACATTCTTTTCTTGAACAGCCTTAGTACATTGATTGGAAAACCAAAGTTTAGATAAAGGACGAGATTTTAAAGTGGAGTGTGGAATAAAGGATCCCATTCCTACAAGAATAATTTTACTGACACAATCTGAGCAAACGTTGACATCAGAAGTTTTGAAACAGTAATCCGACCAAGGAAAATAAATCTCGCAGGTCATCCCATTTTGCATTCTTGTAATGCCAAACAATACTAGGTTGGGAATAGCTGTGAGATAAAGGCTCCATTGCAGAAGAGACAATCACCGAGTTGTGATCTGAGGTGCTAAAGGACCACTCACTTCGACCGTGTACTTAGAAGGGTTGTTTGTGAGGAAAAAGATCAAACGTATTGGCTGTATGGTTAGGATTGTTAAGTATTCTTGTAGTTAAATGAACAATCTGTGCAAGGTCATTAGTAATTGCAAAAGCCTCAGCATCTCGACCAGCTGGCTCGGTGTGACTAGAAAACGAAAGCCAGCTGGAGTTGTGAACATTAAAATTACTCACTGTTAGGAAAGTTGGACTGGAGAAAGTCAAGTTTCAAAGAGAGGAAGTCAAAGAGCTCCAAGTGATTAGTGGATTTGGGAGAATGGTAGAGACAACAGATGAATTTGACACAATGAGGTAGAGAGATTTTAAACCAGAGAAGATTGAAAGAGGAGATTCCAAATTACCAAGTCTCTGACAGGGAATATCGAAATGGATATATGCACAAGTACCACCTTTGAGGCTAAAGGAATCATGCAGTGAATAATTTGGGTAACTGAGATGAGCAGTGAATCAATCAATAACTGAGATTCTGTCAGAAAAGGTACATGGGGTTTGGCAGACTGCAAGTGGAAATAGACATCGTTGAGATTAGAATTGAGACCACGTATATTTATGAAATGAACTAGGAAGTGTTTAAAGTGAAGTGTTAGGAAGTGTGAAAAAAAACTTACTCTATTAGTTTGACAATTTATGGTGTATTCAATAGTAAGAAAAAGTGAGGGGGAGGGACATGCTGTATGAAGTAATGAATTCATGGAAATGGCGTACACATGGTAAGAATATACCCAGATCCTTGACATAACGTGGCCTCGACAATGCCCTCCCCCGCATAAACACTACTCGGACTTCTTCCATTCACTATCTGGCGGAGTAGAGGTAGCAAGATTATACACTAGCTGATCCGGAAGCCTCCTAAACAGTTACCAATAGGTTTGGTCTGGTGTATTAACTAACAGCCAGCCTGTGAACACTGTTTTCAAGCTGTACCTCGAAATGTAAGGAAGATTGGATCTTGCCATGATGTTCATCATAACCTAAAAATCATCAGTCATACTGCATGATGGAAGATGTGGCATTATGGGCAAGTTATTGCTATGGATAAAGGAATTATTGGGTGGTAGAAGACAGAGTGGTTATCAATGGGTACTGCTCTTCTTAGACTAATGTTATTAGTGGATTTCCTCAACGTTCAGTGCTGGGTCCATTGTTGTTTTCAATATTTATTGATGAAAGTATATTAGGCTTAATGTCTAGGTTTGCAGATGATACAAAGGACGGCATCTGGTGCTTACTGACAGTCATCAGAGTAAGCTACTGTAAGATTTAGGAAAATTGGGTTGATGGGTTGGGAAATGGCAGTTAAAGTTTAACATTGACAAATGCAAGGTAACAATAACCCCAGAGTAACTTATCAACTGTGTGGTTCTTTACTATACTCAGAGTAGTAGAGAACAGTGGCAGCTCATGACTGACTTTTGGGGGTGCTGCGCCTTAAAGTTACGTTAAATTGCCTTGGTTATAAGATATGTAGACATACACAGTAATAATAATAAGCAGGTTAAAAATACTACAAAACATTAACTAGACATTTACCATTAACAGACTTGAACTTTTATTTAAAAACAAAATCCATTCTTCAGTTTTTGTTTGTTGAAAATAGATTAACTTTTTCATTCAAGTTTGATGCACTGTTGACAAAGCTTTTCTCTATTGAAAGCATTGCTTGAGCATTTAGCCTTTCCTGATTCATAGTGCTCTTTAAGAATGTTTTTATTCTTTTTAATGTTGAATGGCAGTGTGTTTTGGGCTCTGAAGTAGTCATCGGAATGGGCAAAAGAACTTTTATAAGTTTTGTAAGTTCACCAAGAACTTCAGCTAGATTATTTTCTGAGATAAATTTCAGCAAGTCAGTAATTTTCAATAATTGTGTAGATCGTGTCTGATACAGAAAATTTGTAATTCCGTAAGAAGTTTTTCTCTTTCAATCATGGGATATATCTCAGTAGTCTCCCGTATCTCTTCCATGGGCATTTTTGTACGAAAAATAACAAAGTTCTTCTTGTTAAACAATTTAGCAGCAATTAATTGCTTTGTAAAAAAATATCTCTTACCTATGTCAACACTTATATAGTCACATACTTCCTTCACTTCAATCATGAGTGTTTTTGAATGATTTTCACAGTACATTGAATTCCTGATTTTTAAAGTTCCTATATATTCATGTATTTTTACTGCCTCAGTCTCTTGAGATTGCATTTGATTATAAATAACTTCCACGTAAGGCATTATCTGATGGAAAAGTTCTAACCAGAACTCAAATTTTCATTACTCAAGATGTGCAGAATTCCAGTTGCTTCTGAAATCATCTTATCTGCATTTGCTGTCGCTTGTAATTCCTCCATGCACTTTTTTAAGGATTCAAAATTTTCATAAACGCTGTTCACAGTGCGTATATTAAAGTGCAATCTTGTAGGGGAAGGTCGGGCAACATAGCTGTCTATATGGTTTCTGAGAACAGAGAGACGCTGTGGTGATCTTTAGAAAAATTTTGGTATCGGCATGAGGTTTGAAAAGAATATTCTTGAATCTCGGTACTACATGCTGCATTTCTCATCATCAGATTCAGTTGGTGTGCATAGCAGTGAATAAAATGTGCATTTTTGCACACTTCTTTTATTTTAGCCTGAACTCCCCCTTTCTTGCCTTTCATCACACTTGCGGCATCAAATGTCTGAGCAACCAGTTTTTGAGTATTTCCTTCGAGGATTGTGTCTAACTGATCTAGAGGCACCTCCGTAGCCAGGTGGGAAGGAGCAGCAGTGCATAGCACATGCTTCTTGATTAGACCAGGGTTCGAGCCCGTCACCACCAAATACGGAGGATGCGAAAAGGTCATGGAATGACCACCGCATATCCCGGAGCAATATGGCCTTAATTGCTAATGCTCCTAAAAGCCAAATAACAGACAAACAAATCTAACTGATCTAGAATGCACTTTGATATTCCATCTGCTGTTTGGTTTTCCAGAGTGAAAAAACCCCAAAAACACTGTCTTCATTCCGTTCATATCTCAGAACAATTACCATTTGCATATGTTCTGAAACATCTGTTGTGTCATCAACCATGACAGCTATGAGTGAAGATTCTTTAATTTCTCTTTTTATTTCATCCCGACATATTTGCAGAAAACGGTCAAGAATATCATTCTGAATAGTTTTTGAAATGCCTTTAAATGCTGCATTACTTTCTAAATTGTTCTTTAAATTGTAATCTAACATACAGACGAAATTTATTACTCCTCTGGATTTTTAGAATCATCTTTTTCATCAAACAGAATTTCAAACTGTCCACAAAATTTAATTCATTGTATTATTTTAGATAATAGACTGGTTACCTCACGATTCTTGGTAACTTTTCTGTATGTTTGCAGATCGAAAGTCTGTAGTCTTTAGTAAGCTATTTATGCTTCCTAAAAGCAATAGCGAAATCACATTATCAATATGTTTCTTCAAACTCTCATTTTTTAGAGTTTTTTCCTTTCATTCTGTTTATGTTTTTAAAGCAACTTTTTTGTCCACGTTAAGTCACCTCCAAACAGTAAATATGGAAACAAAACAATGCATGTTTAACTTCACAACCACAAAGCCAACTTTTCCTTTGGTACCATTCAATTTTAAAATTGCGAATATATTTCTTATTATTACTTATTCCCCACTGAGAAATTTGAATCTTTGGTGTGGGGCGGCCTTCTTTTTTAATCACATTTTTTTCTTAGAGAGATAATTGTGAAAAACAAAGTTGCTGAAGTTTATTCACTGTCACGCGATTTACTTCATGGGGAAGCATGGAGGCCACGATCGAATCAAATTTCACAAAATCGTGTGTCGTGGAAATAATGTTTTACTTACACATCACCTCATAATATAACTTCAACTTACCAAGTTCAAGCTCAATTTGGCCTTAGGCTGTAATCACATAATTACACTGTTGAATGTTGAGTATTGACTTAACACTGATATTATTTAGTTACTTAATGGGAATTCTGGCAAATAACAAACAGACACCAACATTGTGGCTACACACCCATCATGGTCAGTGATGAAATCTTCTCTGAGCACTTTACAGTGAATGATTCGTTTCACCCATTAAAAATGTATATTGGCAAGTTGTCAATATGCTGGTTTCCGGTGGCAACCAACTACCAGATATTCACTGGAATGCAAAATGTGTCACTGCCTGATGCACAGTTGAAGCCTATGGTTAATTAAACTTCAAAGTTGGAAACAATTTTGTGTTTTTATTTGTTTATTATTGAAATAATTACTGGAAATAGAGGATGCGCATACCATATGCGGGTCCTGTTAATAAAAATATTCATTGTGTAGCATTGGTCTTCACAAAATAACTCCGTTCACTGTATATCTAGATTTAAATAGCTGGGGTGCTGTAGTGCCTATGGACGAGCTGCCCCTGGTAAAGAATGACAAAGACCTGGGGGTAATTGTGCAGTCAGACATGAAATTCTCTGAGCAGTGCAAAAATGCTGCCAGGACAGCCCAGCAGGGATAAGGAAGGTGATTATCCCTTTGTATAAGGCCACATCTTGTGTACTGTATACGGGTCTGGAGACCTTTCTTGAGGAAAGATTAGATCTGCCGGAATGTGTGTGTGTGTGCAGAGGCCGGCAACCTGATTGATGAGGGGAATAGAAGAGTTCTCTTACCTAGAAAGGCTTCAGTTCTGCAAATTGCATCGTCTCGAGACCAAGCACTTCATCTGTCAGTACTCTCCAAGAATTTGTTTAGTTCACCCTTGAATTTATTCAACCCATCCACTTCCACAACAAAGATGGAAGCCTGTTCCAACAATCAACCACCTGCTGGCTGAAAGCAAACTTCCACACATCTGTCTTGCAACCATCCTTCCTCAACTTGAATTTATGTCCTTTCGTGTGTAGTCTCAACAAGTGGAAGAATACCATTAACATTCAGCTTACTCAATCCAGTCAAGACTTTAAACACCTCAATCAGATGTCTGGTCCCAAGACACTGCAGTTTACAGCACTGAAACCTTTCTATGTGAGAGCACCCTTTTCTTCCCTTCACCAATCTGGTTACCCTTCTCTGCACCCTTTCCAGCAGATCTACATCCTTCCTAAAGTGAGGCTTCCAGACCTGTATACAGTACTCAAGATACAACCTAACCATGGCCTTGTACAAAGCGATAATCAACTCTTTATACCTGCTAGCAAAGTTTGTGTATATCATTGACAAAATCCCATGAGCTGTCCTGACAGCATGTCTGCACTGCTCAGAGAATTTCATGTCTGACTGCACAATTACCCCCACTTCTTTTTCATTCCCCACTACCCTGAGTGTAGTACCACATGGTTGATAAGTTACTCTGGAGTTACTGCTGCCCATCTGCATTACCATGCATTTGTCGGATCGTCCACTTACTTTTGGTAGAACATCTACCCCACACCAACACCTGTTTCAATGTTTGTACTATCACTGATGGTTTAAAAGAGGATTAAATAAATAAATTTTTCTTTTTATAATGTATGATAACCACAAATGGTCAGAATAATTTATAACTGTATTGTATTTTGTGGCCTGTTGTGGATTGGATTATGCAGTATGAAAGGTAATCAGCACACTGATTACTTTTCATACAGTGATCACTGAACTATTCCTCTGACTATACCTTCATTGTCATTCCTTAAATCTGTTGTAATGTGTGTTCCTTCTTTTAAATAATTAGTCTGCATGCATTGGAAAGGGAGAAAAAAAACATTTAATGCTCATAGCATGTATGGACATTAGTGAATATACTTACTCATCCATATCATCTTGTCCCATTTGCTTAACTCATGTTTGAAATACATAGTCTAAACCAGAGGTTTGCAAACTTTCTTGGCTCATGGTGCCATTACTGTCTCAGTAACTTTTTCACGGCACCCCTAGGCCAATAGAAACAGCTAACAGTTCTGTTTATTAAGTTATTAGGTCCAAACAATTTAATAAGTAACATTGAAACTATGAACTACCTCAAGCTAGTAGTTCACAGGTTGTCTGACAGATGTTGAGTATTGCTGTGTTTTCCTCAAAATTTAAAATATCCCGTGGCGCTCCTGTGAGTTCACTGTGGTGCCACAGTGCACAGTTTGGGAATCACTGGTCTAAACCATTCTTTGAAACCTTTAATTTTGCCTCCATAGCATGTCTAATTGTCATAGTTGTAAATCATCTGCTCGCCAAAATCCTTTGCTGTCAGAAACAGCATGACACGTGGAAGCATGCTGTGATGAAGAAGGAATTGTTTATAAGACGGAAAATATTTTTTGCTGTGGCTCTGGCTGTTCTCATCTGAAATTATTCGTAGTTTTTATTTATTTTTGTTTTTTTTTATGTAATTCACTATTTTGACCATAATGTTCATATGGTTAATCATATATTGCATCATATACATTTATCATATATCTCTACAGGCATGGGTTCAAAGGTCAATTTGTGTATTATGTGTGGCCTGATAAAAACATGTCTGACTTTCAGAAAAATTGTATTCCTCTGCCTGAGATCAACTCACTTATAACCAAAATATTCTGTGAATACAGAGTACAAGGTAAGTCAGAATTATGTATACACACTTTAACAATCCATAATTTGTGAATCTGATAATGAATTTAAATAATTTTTTATTTAAAAGATAACACTTATTAAGATGTTCAAAATGCCCTTCTCTGACATGCATGCATGAATGATCTTTTTTCATCACTCCCACAGACTTTCCCATGTTTTTGATTTTGAACATACGCTATCTTTCAAGTATTCCTATGCAATGAAATCTGAGGTCCAGAGACCTTAGAAATTTTTCAAAGGCACTCTCCATGACTTGTCCTTTGTTCATGAAATTCCCTGTCCAAACAGCCATGGATAGCAAGATGAAAATGTGGAGGTGAAAAAACATCATTGTATCAGAAAACATGCTTCTGATATTGGGTAATATGTGATTCCTTCAAATTTTGCAATACCCCCCCCTCCCCCACCCAGTCACAGCAATATTAAATCTGTAAGGTCTGATCATCCTGCAAGAGGATATTGATATCACACAGCTGTCGCTAGCAGGATAATATCTTCCTTCAAGGTGTGGCGAGGATTTTCACTGGCCCGATAAACACAGTTGAGATGATTCGCATGTCCATTTGGGTTATTAGTAGTGGTAAATGATCTAAGAAAGCAAACTTATACAGCATCAACCAAAAATTAAAAAAAAAAAAACACCTTTCCGTTTCACCTATCCATCCCCCTCCAACAGTTTGTTCAGTTCTTCTTTGACTTTATTTAAGCAATCAAACATGTGCTGGCTAAGGGCAAACTTCTGCACATCTCTTCATCTATTCTGCAGTCATCCTTCCTCACTTGGAATTTATGCCTTGTCGTGTGCATAGTCTGAATGAGAGGAAGAATATCATCAACACTGAGCTTGCTCAGTTCATTCAAAGCCTAAGCCTTAAACACTCAATCAGATCAGTTTGCAGGTGCCGACTGAAGTCTTTCTTGGTAAGAGCACCTCTTTGTTCCTCCTCACCAATCTCGTTGCCCTAGAATGATGCCTCCAGTCCTGCATGCAAGACTCAAGATGTTACCTGACCATTGCCTTATTCAATGGGATAATCACCTCCTTATCCCTGCTAGCAAAATTCCCATATATCATTGACAAAACCATGAGCTGTTCTGACAGCCTGTCTGCACTGCTCAGAGAATTTCATATCTGACTGCACAATTACCCCCAAGATCTTCCTCATTTTTCACTAATCTAAATTTAGTACTACACAGTTTGTATGTTACCCTGGGGTTACTGCTACCCATGTGCAATACTTTGCATTTGTCAACATTAAACTTCCTTTTCTCAGTGCATCTCCCTTACTTTTCTATGTCCTGTTCTAATAGTACACTGTCCTTATTGTCATTACCAACCTGCCAACCTCTGTATCATCTGCAAATTTGACCATTAAGCCTGATATGCCTTCTTCAAAATCATTAATA
Organism: Mastigoproctus giganteus; assembly: GCF_048544385.1. Lineage (NCBI taxonomy): Eukaryota > Metazoa > Arthropoda > Arachnida > Uropygi > Thelyphonidae > Mastigoproctus > Mastigoproctus giganteus. The sequence goes on from NC_143579.1 coordinate 100,361,802, forward strand.
GATACAGAAAACAACAATGGGGACTTCACTAATAACATTAGTCCACGAAGAGCACTTTCCTTTCAATGGGTTGAGCAAACTCAGTGCTGATGGGATTCTTCCTCTTGCTCAGACCATGCACATCAGGAGGCATAGATTCATATTGAGGAAGGATAGTTGTAGAATAGATGTGCTGCTGTTGGCTGAAGCAATGCCTGAGCTTCAGCACATCAGCCAACTTTCATTGTTGTGGATATTTTCCAATGGGGTGGGTAGTTTGAATAAATTCAAGGAAGCTTTTTTGTTTTGCTTTTACTGTTATAAGCTTGCTTTCTTTCTTGCATCTTTTTACACTATTAATACTCTCCATCTTCTTCCACCCAACATTCCCTTTATCCATAGCAGTAACTTTCCCTTAATGCCACACTGCTCAAATTTGCACATCAATCTTTTATGTGAAGCAGTATCAATTCCAAGTATATGATATCAAAATTATTTTTTGCATCCAGAATAGATTTCCTCGTAACAAATCCAAGTATAACTGAAGTTTCTGAAGTATAACTGCAGTCTTGTCTAGATGGTTCTGTATTACTTCTTTAACCAGTGAGTACGTTATTTTCCATGATACAGAAGTTAGACTAAAGGGTCTGTAATTACTTGCATCATCTTCTGTTCCCCCCTTTGTGAATTGGGGATACATTTGCACATCTCCAGTCCTGGGGTCCCTCCCCTGAATCCAGATATGCCCTCATAATTATAGCTAAGGGTTTGCTTAGTTTGCTGCTTCCCTAAATATAATTGGATAGATCCTATCCACCTCCCGTACCTTTCTTATGTTTAACTTCAACAGCATCTCCCCCTCTTTCCTCTCAGTTATTAAAAAATCATGTAGCTCCCTGTTAGAGTTTGATAAACTTCTGGAATACACTTCCCTAAAGAATTCTTTGTGTGTGATTGTATAGGCAAAATACTCAAAATACTCCAGGGTGACAAAAGATTGAAATTTGACCCAGTTGACTTGAGAGAACTTCCATTTCCTGCAGGGTAGTTTGTTGGTATTCTGAGCAGGGTCATCAATAGTCAAATCATTGATATCTAGTAGACCGATGTGATTCTTTCCCTTCCTTCTAGTGTTTACATAAGTAGAGAAGTCTTTGCTAGTTTTTTTTTTTTTTTTCTTTGTTTTTTTTACATGCTTTGCCAAAGTTTTCTCATAATCTGCCTTAGCTTGTATAATTTCCTGTATGACTTGATTGAAGGCTAATTTATATGCATCCCATGCCCTTTTCCTCTCTGCCACATATCTCCTTAGTTCATCTGACATCCATTTAGGCCAATGCCTTGAACAGTATTTCTTAGTATGTGTGAAAAACCCAGTAGCTATGATTACCTTAAATGTTTCTCCTATACAATTTGCTGTTGGTAACATCCTTTATTTGGTTCCACCGAATTTAAACTGTCTGAGACCATTATAGTCACCTTTACGAAAGCAAAATCCTTTCCCTGATGGTAGTTACAACTTGAAGTAAATTCCACATCAATACACTCTGATCACTGCCACCTAATGTTTTTTTTATCCTCAGATTCTTGAGTCATGAATAATCACTGCTGATAATTAGATCAAGAGTATTACTTCTTTTGTTGTTTCTCTAACATGCTGCTGCAGAAAACAGTCAACCAGTAAATCCAAAAAAAGTCATACTAGTTTTTAAATTTGAATATTGCTTCATATGACCATACAATTGAATTTTCAAAAGCTCTGATTCCACAATTTTTATGACTATACCATAAATGATCCAGATTGATGAACACAAAATTGTGTTTGTCATTCAGGATCAGCTTCCTGTATTGCATGCATTCCTTTATTTTATGTCCTTTAAGATTCTTTGTCTCCTGAGATTCTTATAACACTCAGTTGACTGATTTGCAGTATTTATGAACAGCGTCTTCTTTCTTGACTTCTGTGGCAAACATCTAAATGCGTTCATTATAGCTTTAATGCTTTAGATATTTCTTGATGTTCTTTTCATCCCGATGCTTCTTCTATTGATATTGTGTACAGTTCTATGTCCTTAAATTTATCACACAGATGGGTTATTAGTAAACAAGTATGTTCCCTTGTTCCATATTGTCTCTCTCATGCACACAGAACCTCTACAATATTTTCAAATTTCCAGCACCATTTAAGAATTGCTTTTATATATTAAATTAAGCTTTTGCTGTTGAAACTTAGAATTGCTTTTATTTCATTGAAAACTTAATTGTATATTCTTCATCATGTCTATGGGTTTCAATCAATCTGAAAGAAGAATTAATACAAATTGGCCATCTAATTCACAAATTATTGTTTATTAAATTTGTTTACATAATCCTGACTCACCCTTTAGTTGATTACAAACAATGTCAGGATGAAAGTTACTTTTCCATTAAAGGTTATTCCTAGATTTTGGTATGTGCTGAAACTCTATTGAGAACTCTATTCCTTCTCTTATAGTTAATAATTGATCAGTTTATCTTCCCAAACCGTGCTACATTGATTTTTATCTGAGGTTGGAATTAGTGTTCTTCTTTATCTAGTTTAGGGGTTTTTTTGTTTTTTTTTTATTTGGGGCTAACATACTATTTCTGCTGTAAACAGGATCCCCAGAAAGGGTTCCTCCTTGAGAGATATCTGCTGTAATATTTCTGGAATAAATTTGCTTTTTGTTCTGCCATGATAATAACCCTTGAGTTGAGGAAGAAGTTTAGGAACCATAACATGCCATTCTGATGAAAAAATAATTTTCCAAGGGGTTTAAATAGAGTGGGTTCTCTGACCATATCAGATATGGATCTTTTGTGTAAGGGATTTGGAGTGCTTTGTATGGGGGAACTTTTGTTGTTTCAACTTGAAATAGAGCCTTTTCATTAACTTAAGAAGGCAGAATGCTCAAGAGTACAATATATTCATTCTGCCTGTGGGGTGGGGACATTAAATAATTATAAGGCAGAATGTTATTATAGATCAGGGGTGACCAACAAGTCGATCAAGGCTTTAATTTCGGTCGATCACGATGAATTTTGAACATATATAAAAAATAGATTAGTCAAAATCTAAATGTTATTATTATGCGCCCCACTGCATATGCTTATTACAAATCCATTGAACCACATTACTCTTGTTAGCATTACCATTAGTAGAGGCATTTGATGCAATAAAGCAAGCTTATGCAGCATCAGCCAAAAAAAAAAAAAAAACCCACTTCCACTTCACCCCTCTGTTCGTTCAAAATACCTGTCCAGCTGAGCCTTAAACTTATTTAGGCTATCAACCTCCACCACAAGGGATGGAAGTCTGTTCCACCAACCAACCACCCGCTGGCTAAAGGCAAATTTCCGCACGTCTATCCTACATCTGTCTTTCCTCAATTTGAATTTATGCCCTCTCAGGTGATTTTTCTGAGCTAGAGGAAGAATCCCATCAGCATTGAGCATGCTTAAACCATTCAAGGCTTTATACACCTCTATCAGATCACCTCGCTGGTGCCTAGTCTCCAGACACTGTAATTTGCAAAACTTAAGCCTTTCTTCGTAAGAGCACCCCTTTGTTCCATTCACTAATCTTGTTGCCCTTCTCTGTACTCGTTCCAGCAGCTCTACATCCTTCTTGAAATGAGGCCTCCAGACCTGTATACAGTACTCTAGGTGTGGCCTGACCGTTGCCTTATACAATGGAATAATCACCTCCTTATCCCTGCTGGAAAAATTCCTGTATATCATTGACAATACTCCATGAGCTACTCTTGCAGCCCGTCTGCACTGCTCAGAGAACTTCATATCTGCCTGCACAACCACCCCCAAGTCCCTTTCATTCTCTACCACTGTCAGTGTAGTACCACAGAGTTGATACGTTGCTCTGGGGTTGCTGTTTCCCATGTGTAGTACTTTACATTTGTCAATGTTAAACTTCATTTGCCACCTCTCAGCCCATCTGCTCAACCTTTCCAGATCCTGTTGCAGCAGCATAGTGTCAGTAGTGTCCTTGACAACCCTGCCAACCTTTGTATCATCTGCAAACTTGGACATTAAGCTTGATATACCATCATCAATATCATTTATAAATACAGAAAACAATAATGGACCCAACACTGAGCCCTGAGGGACTCCACTAATAACATTAGTCCACGATGAGCAGTGTCCATTGATTACCACTCTCTGTCTTCTCCCCCTCAACCACCCCTTTATCCATAGCAGCAATTTGCCTCCAATGTCACACTGCTCCAATTTGTGTAGCAGTCTTCCATGTGCAACAGTATCAAAAGCCTTTCTAAGATCCAAGTATATAATATCAAAGTTATTCCCTGCATCCAGTTCTTTTGTGACTGCATCATAGTATCCAATCAAGTTGGTCAGGCAAGACTTCCCCTTAACAAAACCATGCTGTGTCTGAGCTATAACTGAAGTCTTGTCTAAATGATCCTGCAGTGCTTCTTTAACCAGTGCCTCCATTAATTTTCCTGGAACAGAAGTTAAGCTCACAGGTCTATAATTACTTGTGTCAGCCTTTGATCCTCCTTTGTGAATTGGGGTCACATTTGCACATTTCCAGTCTATGGGTACCTCCCCTGAGTCCAAGGAAGCTCTCATTATTATGGCTAAGGGTTTGTTTACTTCCTTTGCTGCCTCCTTTAATATAACTGGATAGATCCCATCCACCCCGGGTGCCTTTCTTGTGTTTATCTTCAACAGTTTCTCCTCCACTTTACTCCCAGTTATTTCAAGATTCTGTAGCTTACTGCTAGAGTTGAATACACCTCTGGCATTCCCCTTGCTGAATAACTCCTCATGTGTGAATGTCGATGCAAAATAATTCATTTAGTTTGTTAGCTACCTGAGCAGGATCATCAACAGTTGACCCATCAATATCAAGTGGACCAATCTGATTCATCCCCTTCCTTCTAGAGTTTACATAAGTAAAGAACTCTTTGCTGTTTTTCTTTGCATCCCTTGCCAAGGATTTCTCGTAATCTGCCTTCGCCTGCCTAACCTCCTTTGTAACTTGGTTGCATATCAACTTGTATCTATCATAGGCTTCTGTGTCATGTGTTAATTTGTAAGTATCCCGTGCATTTTTCTTCTCTGCCATATGCCTCATTAGTTCATCTGACATCCATTTTGGCCTAAACCTTGAACAATATTTCTTAGTTGGTATGTAAAGCCTAGTAGCTTCCAAGATAAGTTCTTTGAATGCTTCCCATTTTGAATTTGCTGTACATATACAGTTGGTCCCACTGAATTTGCTGTACAAATTCTATACAGTTGGTCCCACTGTATAGAATTTAAATACTGTCTCAGTCTATCATAGTCGCCTTTACGGAAGCAATAACCCTTCCCTTTACCCCTAATGGTAGTTACCTCTTTAAGTAAATCCCACTTCAGCACACTGTGATCACTGCCACCTAGTGGTTCATTTATCTGCAGATTCTTAATGCATGAAGAATCACTACTGATAATCAGATCAAGAGTATTGCCCCCTCTTGTTGCCTCACGAACATGCTGATGTAGAAAACAATCATCCAATAAATCCACAAAAGCCCTGCTAGTGTGTGAGTAACCAGCCCCCAAATTCCAGTCAATATCTGGGAAATTAAAATCTCCCATTATAAGACTCTCTGATTTACTGGCCCACTCTATTTCCCTGTACAGTTCCTTATTATACTCATCAGAGTCATCAGACCTATAGCACACTCCTACTCTCAATTTTGATCTCCCAGTGCTTATGTCACACCAAACTGACTCCACACTGCACTGTCCAGCGATGTCGACTGGCTTCACTTCCTTGGTTTTTATGTGTTTCTTAACTAATGGCATAACTCCTCCCCCCTTCCTATCCTGTCTATCCTTTCTGTAGACGTTGTACTCCCCAAATTGCAGTTCTGCATCCCTTATATCTGTGTGACACCACGTCTCTGATATCCCAACAATATCTGCCTTTGATGTTTTGAGCAATACCTCAAATTCATCAAATTTATTTACTAAACTCCTAGCATTGGTGTACACACAAGTATACCTGCACCTGTTTCTGTTCTTAGCTACCCGAACACAACCCATGTGTTTACTTGTACCGCAATGGCTCCCAGCAGTCTCTGAAATACCATGCATCTTGTTTTTCAGGCTTCTGCTCATTCTAATAGAAGCAGTGCAAGAATCACTTCCACCTCTGCCAGTGGCTACTGTTAATCTATTAGTCCTTGTATCCCCCCCCCAACTAGCAGTTTTCCGACCCACCTAACACTGCCTCGATAGCATCAGCAAATATTCTTGCACCCTTTCTATTTAAGTGTATCACATCCCTGTAGAAGCAATCTCTCCTGTTAACAAGTACAGTCCAGGCTGAAAAAAATTCTACCCCTTGAGCCTTGAACAGTCTTTCCAGGGCCGAATTGATCGACAAGGCTCTCATCATATACTCCCTCCTATCGTGTCTGGGCAGAATTGCAGACACTTTCAAATTCAACCCTAATTCTCGGCTTTTGTTCAACAGTGACCTGTACTTGTTAAGTAATTCTGCCGGTCTCCTACTCTTAATATTATTAGTGCCAACGTGTACAACTATATCACCTTTTGTGCCCTTAAAAGATGATATTCGCTCTACAACGTCATCAACCTTTGCCCCTGGCAGACATACCCTGGTCCTGTTCCACCTATCTTTTTTACAAAGCATGTTCCCCGTTTCCCTGACAATAGAGTCACCAACAACTACTAGTTCCTTCGGGACCAGCGCATTCTGCCTTGGGGGTTGTCTCTGTGTCACGCGATGCCCAAGTGCAAGCTCTGGCGTTGATGTGGGCAGCTGAGAGCTTGATGGGCCCCTCAATTTAGTTTCTTCGAGGGCATCCACCCTGTCCTTCAAGCTCTCATATAGGCCCACAAGAACGCCGAGTTGTTGCCTGATGTCGATACACTCCTTGCATCGCGCACACACAAAGACATCCCCCTTGGCAGTATCATGTCCCGTACCCGATTGCTCTGCAAACATCAAGCAAACAGTGCATTTTATAAGGCTGTGAGTCAGAGGACAACTGCCCCCCTCAGTTCTGCTCTGAGCCACAGCACTTCCATTAGCTTGAGCCTTTTGCTTTGCTGCTCTGGTCTGAGTCATGATTCTATTAATTTATTAATTAATTATAATTAATTATATTATGTTATTAATTATGTTAAATATAATTAATTATATTACGTTTGTAATCTAAGTCGTTATACGTATTTATTTAAACGTACAATTTAACTGCTAACGAAGTTCAACTAACGCTATCTAGTACGGTATATAACTATCGTATCACAAAGGCGGGAAAATTACGAACGGTAGCGGAGTTGAAACACGTGGAAACCCTTACCGATACTTTTATGCAATTACAAGGCCGAGTAAGGAATAAATACACCAAATTAATCAGAAAATCACAAAATAATGTTATACTACTAAATTTAAATCAAAAGTTTTAGAAAAACAATAATTTCAAATCAATAAATAAGAAAAATCCACTTAGCGGCTTTGAACACGACCGTCTCTAGTAGCCTCGTCTATTGGAACCACGCAGTGGCAACCATTGTTGCCACGCAGCAACTAGGCTTGTCTAGTGCACAGAGTACTACTCTGTGGTCTAGTGAAAATTCACGCAGTTATGTTGTGGAGAGCATAGTGAGTGTGTCGAATTCTTATTTAGCTTACTTAATATTAATACCTGGACAGTGCTTATACGTTAATTTAATACCCTTTGATTTAAAATGAATACTACGAAAAAGAGTAAAATGTATCTTAGAATACTTTTTCTAGAATACTTTTTCGTAATGATAAAATAAAAATGTTGTTGGATTTGCAATACTTTCGTGGTTAGACCCAAAAAAGAAAATTTAGAAAGGCACTTCATGCACTCCATGGTAAATACCAATTGGATTTTCCGCCTAATTGTGACCTTAGAAAAAAAATAAATTAAAATGACTTAAATCGAGATTATTCGTGCAACAAAATTTCTTCATGACACTTAATTTTCAATCTAAAGCAGTAACTGTAGCATTATTTAAAGGGAGTCATCTTCTTGCAAAAAAATGCAAATCATTTTCTGATGGTCAGTTCACCAAAGATGCATTTTTAGAAATAACAGATTCTCTTTTTGAAAACTTTAAGAACAAAAATGAAATTAAAAGTGCTCTTTAATGTCTGCAATTATCTTGAAATACTGTGATGCGAAGCATCGAAAAAATGAGTAAAAATGTGAGCAGACAGTTGCATGCTCATATTGCTAATTGTGTGTCCTTTTCTTTACAACTGGATGAATCTATAGACGTTAGTGATACAGCTCGATTGCTAGTTTTATTCGTATGGTTTTCGATGATTCTGCCACTAGAGAAGAACTTCTGGGTGTGGTTTAGTTAAAAGAAAGAACTAGAGGTCTTGATATATTTAACGCATTCAAAATTTTTTTTAAAAAAAATTAAGTTACCACTATTTAAGCTCATATCAATAACAACAGATGGAGCCAAAAGGATGGTGAATGTCCAGATTTTTTGAGTTACATCATCCACCAACGATCTGCCAACTCGCACTAGACCAGCATGGCAGATTATGGTCCATTTCCCTCAACATGAAATGTTGAGGAGGCTTCCATTCTGCAGTGGGGTTGATAATGGCTGCAGTTTTTTACCATCCACCAACAAATGTTAGCCAGCCAAAGATTATATACAAAGTGTTATGGACATAGCTTTCAAAATTGTGAATTCCATCAGAGGACAATCTCTTCAAAGGATACTTTTCAAAATACAACTCGATGAAAATGAACCAGATCTGATATTGCGCACAGATGTGAGGTCGCTGAGTCGGAGGAGTAAGTTTCTATATAGATTTCGAAATTTGCTGAATGAAATTTAAAAAAAATTGTTGATCAAAGGGGAGATGATTATCAGCAACTACAATATACAGAGTGGTTGTGTGGTCTGCTTTTTTTGGCAGATTTTACCAGTAAATTAAGTGATCTGAATTTGGAAATACAAGGAAAAAATAAAAATGTGGGTGGCATGATTAATAATATTTCTGCATATAAATATCAATTTTTAGCAATGGCTAAGGATCTCAAAGAAAAAAAATTCTATCAATTTGCAAATATGCAAGTTCATTTGAAAAAATATCCTGTTTTTGAATTTAATGGTGATAAATATGTTTCTGAAATTGAGGAAGTTGTGGATGACTTTGAAACAATTGAAGACATTGTTCAATATATTTCTTATCCATTTAATGTTAGATTCAAAACAAATTTCAGAATAAATCGCTGAGGTTTTTAACATGGAGAAAATATTACTTTAAAATGAAATTATTACATTGCGAAACGATATCTTTCTAAAAGCCAGATCATCAGAAAAAGACTTTTGGAAATTGTTTGCTGAGAAAAGTACTTAAATGTAAAAAAATGCAGTGAACTTTTAAATTCCTGTTTTGGTTCCACCTATCTATTTGAATTGGCCTTTTCATATAAAAGACAAAGAATTGCTCTATTCTTACAGACTTGCATACAGAAGATTCTTTCCAGTTAGCCTTATCACAGTATATCCCCGATTTTGAAAGTCTAGCAGATGGCATGAAGACACAAACTTTGCATAAATTAAAAATTTAAATAAGTATGAATTTAAAATAAGAATTCTGAATTGTATTTAAATTTAAAGACAACATTTTTCAATATGTGCTGATTAAATTTTTAAACATGTGCAATGAAATTCTTGAGATGGTAGGTTGTGGCACATTTTGAAGAAAAAAAAGTAGATTCCATCACAAATTAAGTTGGCCACCCCTGTTATAGATAATATGAGAGAAAACTGTACATGAAAATACTATTGAACTAAGGTACATGGTCTTAGCTAGCTATGCTCCTGTTTTTTTTTTTTTTTTTTTTCCCGTGGCTGCATGTTCTGTTATTGTAACAGCAAGTCATTGCTTCAGATAGTAAGAAAGTTGGTGTCTTTTGAGAAATTTTGTGAGAGACATTTTTATACCATGTTCTGATTTTTAATTTTCATGTATCTTGCCTTAAAAGCTAGTTAAGGGATACATAACTTCAAAAACAGAGGTTGGTAGCCTAATTTTCAAGGACCTGTTGCTATTTAATTAACAGGCCGACCAAGAATGCCAAGGCTAGAAAACTGTCTCCTCTAGCGAGGTTGCATTTGTTTTGGAAGATGCTGAGATCTTTTAAGATACTTTAGCACACTGGGAGGTTCTCCACAGGTAATGTGTTTGGCTAACAAATAGGAGATTGCTGAGGGGCAATATCAGTTCATTTTTGTGTGGTGGAAATACACTGAACAATGTCAATGCAAATCCTATGTTCATAGGAGAGTATGATCTGGTTGAACAAGATATTTATGCCTCTCATTTCACCTAGTAAAACTAGTGTGCTAGAAGATTTTGTCTTTATTCCCGGGAAGCAAGTGTTAGATTTTAAAAATGAACTCCTTTTATTTTTTTGTCAGGTTGTTAAAATCGGTCTTGAAAAAGGTTCATCACCTGGATTCCAAGCTGAATCTCTAGGCTTTGGGGATTTAGCAATGACTTCTGAATCTAGAGCATTAATTGGCCTCTATAATGGTCAGACATTCTGTAAGAAAAACAGGTTTGGTAGTCCTCAGAAAGAACCTAGGTAAGTTTTAATTTTATATTTTCAAGTATTTAGCTTACTAAATATATGAACCAATTTGGCTTTCTGCAATTCATCTGTTCGTGATATTAATTTTATTTTATCTTTATTTAATTTATTTATAGTTGTATAAGTTTAGGACATGAAACCTCTGGCTACAACAAACTGAACATATATAAGTTAATGTGAATGCATAATTTCTATACATAACCAAATGCAGTAAAGTAAAATTAAGTTTACAAAGGTTGCAGTCTTACAAGAACATCTCTTATTATGAAATCTTCATGAGCTGTCTGCTCTTTTACACTTCAAATAAGTAACACTTATATATTATAAGTGTTACTTATAATATATAAGGCCTTGAATGGGTTGAGCACGCTGAATTCTGATGGGATCCTTCCACTTGTTCAGATTACGAACCTAAGGGGGCATAAATTCAAATTAAGAAAAGACAGATGTAGAATAGATGTGCAGAAATTTGCCTTTAGCCAGCAGGTGGTTAATTGCTGGAACAAACTTCCATCTGTCGTTGTGGAAGTTGATAGGTTGAATAAATTTAAGGAGGAACTGGACAGGCATTTGGAGGGAATGGTGTGATTTTTTTTTTTTTTTTTTTTTGGCTGATGCTGCATACGCATCAGCATGCTTCCTTGCATCACATGCCACCACTACTACTACTACTATTAGCATGTATGTAATATATATATATATATATTACATACATGCATATCAAAACTACAGAACATGAGAACCTGTAGTATTTGCTGCCTTTTTTTTTTTTTTCCCTGTTTACTACGTTTGTGGATGTTACATAAGTCCAAAGTAGGTGAAGAATAACATCAGTGGTGGCACCTAGTTTTGCATTGCATATGAAGCTTTTTTGGAATGCATATGGGTGATCAAGACAAATCATAGCCACCTCATTTCTGCTGTGGTGTTGCTGGTCAACATTGGGGGGGGGGGTTGTGGTAGTCATAAGTGTATGCCTTTTGCTATACCTCGAATATGGAGAGAGCCCATAAACCTTGTGTCAGAGTTTAAAAAGTGTGAATGGACAAGCTGTAGTGTATGCCAACCTTATTGCTCTGCTTTCACACAGTGAAGCCTCCCAAATCCACCTTCCAGAAAAGATCTTCAGAATTGGTTGATGAATCTGGTGAACAGGATAATTGGGGCTCACATCTAGTGAGTATGGGCTTGGCACACCCAGGGTCCTGAGCTGGATATCATCATTCTTCTCTTTCTTGGTGATTCCTTTCTACTTCTGATTTTCTCTCTCTCTCTCTCTCTCTCTCTCAGGGTAACTCAGGAATTTTTTTTTTTGGCTGGTGCAGCATAAGCCTCTGGCTTCCTTGCACTATATGGCTAATAATAATAATAATAATAATAATAATAATTGAGGTTACGTGAGAAGCCTGTTCAAGTAAAGTGCCACATTTCCCTAATCAGTAAGAATTGGATAACAGTAAGAGAGACTTGTGTTTAACCAGATTTAGTGCAGAATGCATGACATCTCATTTAAAAGATTGGAATATACTGAATCCCAAATGAAAGGCTTTCACATGTAGGAAAAGACATATCACTTATGCACATTTTTACACTGTTCCAAAATTCTGTGCTGTAGTTGTGATTTGTTTGTTTTTTATAAAACAAAAATTGATGTTCGTAACAATCGAGGTGGCTTCTTTTCACAGATGGTGTAAGTAAAAGTTTGAAAGCTGTGTTGCTTCACAATGGAAATATGCTTGCAGTGATTCCTGTTGCACGCTCTATTCATCAGAGCTGGAACTATGGTGGGGTGAGTAGGGGGCCCCGAGCCCCAGGTGCAGGATTTTAAGGGCGTACTAGACCAGTTGTGTATTTTAAAATTGCTCCGTTTTTGATTTAGAGTTGGACGTTTGTTTAACTAACTTTGGTATGGAGAATTTTTTTTTTAATTCCTCTTGGTAATTACATTTAAAATAGTTTCCGTAGAATAGAAAATTTCTATGTAATGATCGGATTACGAGAGTCAGCTTTGTAGGCAAGGTTCCCACCTCTGGCCTTAGGCAATTGTAAAGCATGAATTAAGGGTTAAAGGGATTACTATTCAACAATGTAAGTGGTGCCCTTAGAACCTATGCAGCCACCTATCCCATATACTGAGAAGTCGCCCTGCCCCACTGCTTCCCCATAACCAGTCAGAATATTAAGGCATATTCCCGACACAGATAATAGCCTCTAGTCAACCAGAGGATAGCCTCTGGTCAACCTGTGCTATGGTCCCAATTAATAGGGATTGGTTAAAAAAAAATCTCCAAGAAATACAGGAAAGTGAATTTCAAGATATTTTCAGATATGCTGCTTTTATTTGGTTTTTAGGAGCATTAGCAACTAAGGCCATATCGCTCCGGGAATATGCAGTGATCATTCCCTGACCTTTCCGCATCCTCCATATTTGGTGGTCACGGGCTCGAACTCCGGTCTAATCAAGAAGCGTGTGCTACGCACTGCTGCTCCTGCCCACCTGGCTATGGAGGGGCCAGATATTCTGCTACCACAGTAGAAAAAATGGATATACCAGCTACATTTCCAGATGAAAGAAGAAAGAAGGAAAAAAAAGAATGACACTTTACAAATCTTCAGATGATTTCTATTTATCTGCCGAACAAAAATTTTGTATTGAAATTAAATGCATTTTGGTTGTTCTTATGAATCACCTTAAATCAACAACTAGACATATCGTTTATGTCCACTAACCAACATATTAATTATATCTATTGAAAATCACACATAAATTATGATAAAATTATTGATGATTTTGCTTTAGCAAAATCAATAATTTTGCAAAAGTCAGAAAAATTCAGTTAAAATAATACATCTTCATTACATATTTTTATTTTATGTTATAATGTTAAAAGTACTGTATATTATATTTCTCAATATTTTGTTTCTATAATTTTATTCTAGAAATCTAAACATAAACTATCTGTGATTTTTTTTTTTTTTTATTTATTTTTGTTATATGTATTTTCTTCGTAGTTTATATAGAAAAGGTCTAGATGTAAACAAATATTTGTAAGTTTCTATCTCTCGGATATTTTTGTTTTGTTGTATTATTTAAATTATTTTATTAATAAATATATGCAAATCCTAGTTCGTTACAATAGTAATTTTTATAAGTTCATAAAGATTGACTACCTGCATATTATAATGGGAGCGTACTTATATTACTTTTGCCCTATGCATCTGTCTGTAAGAACTTCAAGATGCTGTGCTCCTAGGTTTGTAGGGTAGTTTCACTGAGTTCCCTTGCTTTCTCTGCCTCTGGAACAGCAGATCAGCACTATAGGAGATGGGAGATGAAATGGTCTGCCAGAATTGAGGTGCGGCATGGTGCACGCAGCATAGTAAAAATCCCCCTTTTACAATAAATTCTTACTTCCATAATTTCATAGTCAGTTGAGATTGGTCAAACAATTTTTTTAAAGCATTAGATCCTGAAGGGTGACATCTTCAGGGATATACAGTCTGTTTCCAAGATTGTTGCAAAAGTGAATGGTGGCATATCTGTTGGTCCACAAATCATGCAGATGTTGTCTTTACAAGAACTCGAAGACAGAATGATTGATGCTGAACAAAATGCTTGGCAGTCATTTTTCAGTGTGGCTTTCTTGGTGGCATTAAGAGTAAACATTGCAAAGCACTATCTGGAAAATGCATTCAAAATTATGGGAAAATGGGACACAGAATCTCAAAGAAGCTCCATTGCACTCTCACCTATATTTTTCAGACCAAATCTGAGTGACATTGGTGAAGCACATTGGGAGAGTTTCTATCTGGACATATAAACAGTGGTGAATAGGTACCAATGAAGGTGGGATGAATCCACGATGGGCAACATATTTGATACCTTGTTCAGGCTGATGACACTGATCACAAAAAGCTGATGTTCATAAGTGTAGTTTTAAGGAGGAGGTTTCCAATTTCTGGCTGTTTTTTTTTTTTTTTTTTTTTTTCCTTTTTCCTTTCCATTAACCCAAGTGTGTGTGTGTGTGTGTGTGTGTGTGTGTGTGTGTGTGGCAAATATTTATACCCTGTTTTATACCGTTTTTTTTTTATTTCTGGCAAACCATTGATAATAGCAGCAACTAAGGTCATAATCAATCAGAATCAGCATAGCCAAATTCAAAAAATAAAAATGCCGAGAAATGCAGATAAACAGAACCATTTAGAAATTTGTTATATAGTGTTATATTTATATTTTTTTCTGTGATAATTTTATTTATTTCATTCTGTTTCTGCTCTAGAGTTTACATTCCATCAGGCAAAAAAGGGGGATGGGGATAGTAGTTATACAGCTCATCCTCAATTATCCAGGACTTTCTTGGGTGGTTGGTTAACACACATAATAAAAATCAGTGCAGAAAATGCACAAGATCTCTACTTTAATTCAAATTTTCATGCTTGACAAAAAATAATAAAATAAAATAATAAAGATTATTTGGTTTCATATAGGCAGCCACCCAATCCCTCCATAATATAAAGCTTTCCATTAAGTTAGTATTAATATTCTCAAGGTGAGAATATTAATTCTCACCTAGGAGGCAAAACTTATACAGCATCACCAAAAAATAAATAAAATAAAATGAAAAAACTATTCGCTTGCTCATTCCCTGAATAAGATAAAGGTACCAGTAATTGACACTTTGCAAAAATAATTTTAAAAGAAAAATTAGTCTGTCTTTAATTTTGTATTTATTAATTCAAAAATGTACAGTCGGACCTCTCTTTAATGAAATTCCATATAGCGAATTTTTCTGTCTAGCGAACTTTTTTGATTTCCCCTTGGTCTTTACATTGAAAATAGTTTCACCTCTCTCTGTATGGTAGGTACAAGTTGTCCCTAAATCAGTTTTGTTTTAGCAAATAACCTTACAATGACTAAGAGAAAATCCTTGAGTGTAGTGGATTGTTATTGTTGTTATTTTGGTTTTTAGGAGCATTAGCAACTAAGGTCATATTGCTCCGGGGATATGTGGTGGTCATTCCCTGACCTTTCCGCATCCTCCGTATTTGGTGGTCACAGACTCAAACCCCAGTCTAATCAAGAAGCGTGTGCTATGCACTGCTGTTCCTTACCACCTGGCTACAGAGGTGCCGAGTGTAGTGGAAAAAAATAGAAGTACTTAATAGTGTAGATTGCGGTGTTATAAAAAAATCTTTAAAATTTGGTGTCCCTGTCAAAAGTGTGTCAGCCATTCTGAAAAACTGTTTGAGGAAACAGGACTCAGTAGGAAGCATGCAAAATTATGCCCGTATGAAGATGTAGATGAAGCTGTTTTTAAGTGGGTGAAGTTGATTTGAGACCAAAACATGCCGATATCAGGGCCATTAATAAAAGAAAAGGCTGTGGAGTGTGCATCTTTTCTCGGGCATAAAACTTTCCAAGCCAGTTCTGGTTGGCTGGATAAATTTAAAAAGGACCGTGGCTTACTCAAAAAAGTTATTTCTGGTGAAAGTGGGATTGTAATTGAAGAAGACTACCTATTGGAAAGAAACAGTTTTGAAAAAAATTATGGAGGGCTATGAGCCCAAAGACATATTCAACATTGATGAAACAGGTCTATTTTTTAAATGTTTGCCAAACGAGACACTGACGTTTAAAAGCGATAAATGTGTGGTGGTGAAAATAGTAAGGATACAGCCTTGGTTGGTGCAAATATCACTGGTAATGAAACACTGAAGCTTTTGGTAATAGGCAAAAGTAAACAAACTCAATGTTTCAAAGGAGTAAAGTCATTTGAGTTGGACTACAACTATAGCAAAAAAGCTTGGATGACAAATGAAATTTTTGAATAGTGGATTTTAAAATTCGATAGGAAGATGATGAAAGAAAACAGAAAAATCACTTTGATTGTCAACAACTGCCCTGCCCACCTTCACTCGATAATTTCGAAACTTACAAGTGTGAAGCTTGTTTTCTTCCCTCCGAATACCTCGTCTAAACTGCAGCCAATGAACCAGGGCATTATCAGGAATTTGAAAATGCATTACCGAAGGCGCATACTGAGAATAGAAACCAACCAACCTATAGATTTGCAGATGTGCATATAAGAGTTGGCAAAAGTTTGGAGTCAAGGTGTGACGGAAACAACAAGTAAGAATTGTTTCGCAAAAGCAAGTTTTGCTAAAACTCCAATTAACAGCGATGAACTGCTACAAGAGGTTTGATCAGTGGATAAATTATTCTTGAATAATTTTTAGAAGCTAATAATGATGTCATAGTAGCTGAATATCCGAGTTATTCCAACATTTTGGAGAGTATTCAAAGAACTAGTGAGAATATCGACGATGAGTTGTGTGAAGTTGAAGGAAATTAAGGCAATGAGGGCAATACTAAACCTTCCAAACATGAAACGTTGGAGGCATTTGAAACTTTGCTTTGAGGCCTTCAGTGTGAAGAAAATGTGCCAGAAAATGTATTTGAGTGCTTAAACAAATGCAAACATTTTTATAAATGATGTACAGTAAGCGTAAAATCCAGTGTACAACAAAAAATAACCAAACATTTTACGACATAATTCTTAGTGTACTGATATATTGTGCGCATCATGGAAGTTGTCATTTCTTCATATGTGTGTATTAATAAATTAATTGTTTTAAAATGTTAGAAAAATTTTTCATTCCCACTTATTTCTGATTTATTTCCCATATTTTGCTGTATTTCTGAGTTGAATTACAGTTATTTTCATTGTTGAAAACGTCATATTTCTTTATAACGAATTTTTTCAAACGAACAATCGACTTTGTTATATGGCAGTCCAACTGTATTTATATGTTTAATAGTTCTTCAAAATGTATAATGCTGTTAAATATTCTTAAAACCAGAAAATCATCAATTTGAAAAAAAAAAAAAAAAAAAAAGTACCAGATATGACATCACAGTATGCATTGGCATGGTGAATATTGTAAGTGTTAGTAGCTGATGCACTTTGCTAGTAATAGACCCAACACTGTTTTTGTACCTGTTTTTATGTATATTTAGTTACATATACATCAGTTGAATTTTTCAATCCATAATTCAAATTGTTTTCTGGACTAGTTATAACTAGGAATTGAAGTTATTATTATTATTATTGGTGCTCTTATGATATTTCTCCTTGAGCATTAGGCACCTCCGTAGCCAGGTGGGAAGGAGCAGCTGTGCGTAGCACACGCTTCTTGATTAGACCGAGGTTCGAGCCCATCACCACCAAATACAGAGGATGCGGAAAGGGCAGGGAATGACCACCGCATATCCCGGAGCAGTATGGCCTTAGTTGCTAATGCTCCTAAAAACCAAAATAACAACAACCTTGAGCATTGAGGGTTTCTACTCTGTGACTGGTATTGTTATCAAGTACACAGGGTCTTTGTTATGTAGTTGTTAAGAGCATTGCACTCGCATTGGAAGCAGTTTTATCTATTTGGTCTTGATGGAGGTCATTGTGCCATGGAGTGTCTTCTTTGTCCATCTTTCTAGCTTTGTTTGTGTCATCTGGGCTGGACGGGACTCCTCACTTAGGTTGAATGGGATATGCCACTTGTCTATTGTCTATCTTCCTTGTGGCCTGGTAGAGTGCAGCTGTGTTTTTTTTTTTTTTTTTTGGAAGCAATCTTTCAGGTTAGCTGTTTCTGTTTTCTGCTGCTCGATGTGGTGTATCAGGCCCCCTTCCTCCCTCTTTCCGAGATATTATCTGTCTCTCCATGGCTGACTTCAGGTGGTGTTGGCAGCCCTTGGTCATCATTGTCCTTGTCTTTCTCATGATATCCTCCAGTTTTGGTGTTAGTCCAATCTATGATCCTGTAGGAGTATGGTAGCACTGAGTTTGCATGGGTGTTTATGACTTTAACTGTGTTCCCTCCATTCGTCTTTGCTTCTGAGTCTTGAGTAGTGTATTTTTCAGTCAGGCAGGCCTTGATTTCCTTCTGCTGTAACTGCTGACCTTATGTCATTCCCAGGTATTTGTAAGTCTCTCCCTCTGTCATGGCTTCAATCTCTTTACCAGTCTGCAGTTCGTAGTTTTGGCCGACTAATTTCCCCTGATGCAATCCCTGGATCTTGCATTTGTCTAGACCAAATTCCAGCCTGATATCATTGCTGAATTCTTTGGTGATCTGGAGTTAATCCTCAGTTGCTGCACAGAGCTTGATGTCATCAGGTGGGTGAGGATGTACAGGTTTTGCCCTCCTTCTTTGAGGTTATATCCATACTTGCTGCTGTTGAGCATGATGGATAGTGGGTTGAATGCTAGAGAGAACCACAGTGGGCTCACAGCATCTCCCTGAAAGATTCCTCTCCTGATGGAGTTTGGTCTAGTTGTGATGTTCTTGACCTTAATGGTGGTACTCCACTTAGCCATCATTGCTTCTAGAAAGTTTGTTACTGTTGGATTGACTTTGTAGATCTTCAGCACCTCTATTAGCCAGCTATTAGGCACAGAGCCGAAGGCCTTGCATTAATCGATGTAGGCCATGTACAGGTTGTGCCACTTCTTTTATGCTTGCTCTATAATTGTAGCATGGTTAATCGCTCCTTGCATCCTTTCTGCTTCTCCAAGTGGTTTTCTGGTTCCAGTTTTCTGGTTCTCCAAGTGGTCTGATATCTTCTCGGTTATGCAGCTGGTCAGGATCTTGTGCATTGTTGGGAGACAAGTGATTAGCTTGGATTTCACTGGGTTTCTTGTATCTTGGTCTTTAGGCTTCAGATATGTGACTCCTTCAGTGAGAAACTTTAGGATTGTCTCTGGGTGCTTTATAATTTGGGTGAACTGCTCTGCTAGGTGCTTGTGTGTTCAAGTTAGCTTTTGTACAAGTTATCTTGTACGAACCCCAGGAATAAATAACGTGGACGTTATCTATTCCTGGGGTTAGCCAGTCGTGGTAGTTCCTGATAGACTGTTTTTCTTCTTCCTCTGAATCTCCTACTCTCTCATCTCTTGTACGTCCTTGGCTTTCTTCCGTTCTGGTTCTATCCAGGGGGCACAGCTGTTATGTCTTACTTCACTGCTCCATATGTTGCCCCAGAACTCGACTGTCTTCTGCTCATTTGGTCCATTTCCATCTTTCCCATCTTCTCTGAGACTCCTGTAGAAGGTTCTTTGGTCCTCATCATAGATTTGGTTGTTCATTTTCTTCTGGGAGCTCTCTTTATATTGCCGTAGTCTCTTGCTGAATGAAAGGAAGTTCTGCTTTGGTGTGTCCAAATGTTCACCTATTCTCTGATTTTTTTGTCTCATTGTTTGCTGTGGATGCTGTCTCTCTTGAGGATAAACTTCACTTTTCCAATCAATTTCTTACTCCTATTACCCTGTGGTACTGGGCTAATTGGCCTCTGTTGACTCTTAATTCTTCTATCTTTTGTGGCACTTCCGTAGCCAGGTGGGAAGGAGCAGCAGTGCGTAGCACACGCTTCTTGATTAGACCAGGGTTCGAGCCCGTGACCACCAAATACGGAGGATGCGGAAAGGTCAGGGAATGACCACCACGTATTCTCGGAGCAATATAGCCTTAGTTGCTAATGCTCTTTAAAAAAAAAAAAAAAAAAAAAAACTAACCTGTCTTTTGTTGAAGTCTTCTTTCCCATGCTGGCTGTTCCTTCCTTTTTTTTTTTCTGTTCTTCTGCTGGTGGTGTCTCATTTCTCTTCCGTTAATCCTAACTGCTGCTTCGGAAGCACAGTATATGGCTGTGTGGATAGCCTCCAGTGTTGCATCATTGTTGTCGAGGTGACGTGGTATCATTTACCGATTGAGGTGGTCTTTGACTCTCCACACAATTTTATTGGGCTTCTGCTTCAGTATCACATGGGTCTTTGTGGAGTCCATTCCTTCAAATTGTGTTAGAACCTTTTTCCACTCGTCTTCTATTCTGGATGTCATGACCGCATCTCTTTCTACTGTAGCTACTCTGGGTTGTATTTCTTCTTGCTCTTCCTCCTCTGATTTTGTGTTGTTAATGTCCGTTGTTCTTTGTAGTTGATCACTCACGTCCTGCGTGGTTTTTTCTAAGATTGCAGGAGCTATCAGGTTCTTTGTGACGATGGCCCTTCTCTGGTCGGCTATTTGCAGTTTGGTGACCTGAATATCCGGGAATCATTCCAACCGCCTGGTATGTAGTCTCAACCTGTACATTACCATATTAGTCTAGCTTGATTATTTCATAGTATACTCGCATGTACATATTCGTTTCAATGCTCCGCTTGATGTGTTGGCATTGTCTTCCTTCCAGTCACTAGCGCATTTGTGCAGGAAACGCTTCCATTTGGTGGGGCTGGGTGGTCTTACACCCTTCTTTTGTGGTAGCCATCGGGGGACAGCGCTACTTGCTCCACTGTCTTCCTCAGGAGACTATCTCGAACTTTTCAAGCCATCTCCTCTGTCTAAGGCCTGAACACGAGTAACTTTATATTGCACCACACTCAGTGCAGCATGATTCATCAATGGTAGGTGGACCTGTTGAGCTTCAGCTTACGTCCAGTGGTAGTGCTAGTTCTTGGGAGTTACACCAGATACCACTACAATCTGCCTTAGTTGTCACTCCGACCTTGGGGAAGGTAGATCCACTGAGGCAACTAATACTATGTTTATTTATTATTATTATACCGGTCTCCCAGCGTGATGGAGCTACGTTTGCTTCCTTGAAGGTGGGGCTCGGGCTCAGGTCCATCAGGCTGGTAGTCCATTGTGCCCCTTATTATTATTATTATTATTATTATTATTATTATTATTATTATTATTATAAGTAGTTTAAGGCAGTTACTCCAGCTTCATTGCATTCTTTAAAATCTGTCATTTTCTGTTGATCTACAAATCCACATTTGTGAAAGCCATTTTGAAGTATGGTTGGTGTAATTCTTTCTTCCAAAATTTATTTTAAAAATCTCTTTTTATTAATGTACCATTGATGTTTATTTGCTTTCTAGCTATCCCTCATCAATTGTATAGCATTTGAGAAAAGCATTGCAACAGTTATGCTATTAGCTTGCTAGCATGTAAATTTAAATAACTAGAATGACAATAAAAGTATTGTTTCTTGCATTAGCCATGGATGCAACACACTAAGGAATTCAAAAAACAGCACATCCCTGATGCACCTAATTTCAGCCTTACAATTGCCTATGTGTTCTTGAACATTATTGTCCATGTCATGTGGTATCCTTTCATATTTAAAACTATTAGTGGGGATGCAGTCACCTCTACTGGTAGTTTTTAAATATGAAGAAGTCAGGCATTTCCTTTTCATTTCTGTTATATGTTCTTGAAATGTAGATGACATGGGTATCAGCTACTAGCTATCTGATTTCTTCATCATGCCATTTTTTTGATCTCATATGAATGCTTAACTTTTACACTCCTTGATTATTCCTCAAAACTTAAAAATGGGATTATTATACTTACCTTTCTTTGGAAGTTTCTTAGAAATAGTAATTTTGAAAATCACATGTAGACATTCCTGAATAATAATAATAACTGCTGTGTTTTCCCTAATTCAATACTTTAGAAGTTAGATCTGAATTTAGACCCTAAATTAGGCCAATTATTAAATGGATAAAATTACACTACAGCTTATTTGTTTTCATATATGCAGGTATCAACTAATATTTGTACCTTAATTTGCTCAAATCTTTAAGTTTGGAATATTTAACTACAACAGAAATCTTCATGAAGATGTGTTTATCATGCAGTTGTTGCCTGGTGAGTTAAAATGTAGGTGCTAATAGATAGTACAGTAATTGATAAATAATCATTTCTTCAATGTATTTATACAGAAAAGATCAGCTTAAAATAAATTAACACACAGACACTATGAAGAGTAGTTGAAATAGTGTTATATAATGAAAATATGTCTGTAACATATCAAACATTAATTTTCCCCATAGAAGGCAATAATTCAAACTGTTATAGCCTTCAATAGCAGAGGGATCCAATTGCAATACATCCAATACACTTGCTTGACAAGCACAAGCCAGCCACGCTCAATCAGAAGAGACTCCGGCACGCACGCGTGCTCTCTCTCTCTCGTTCTCTCTCTCACATACACACACACACAACTGAGATGGATGAAGAGTAAGCCATCCTGATCCAATGAAAAGTGGAACCAGATAGCTCCCAGTGATGTCCTGTTGTCAATCACAGCTCACAACTAACTTGTCCACAAAGCCACCATCAGCCACAGTTTAGACCTTCAATTGTGATGGAAGGTAAAATATATCGTCTCCAGTTCCTCCTTGTTTGCTTCACCTCACCCCCATCCCATGTAAATCCACTGTTGTAGATGATAATATACAGTCTCTCTCTCTCTCTGCAGCATTATTTTGACTACTCTGCATAGTGTTTGTTTATTTTAAGTTTGATTTTGTATAAATGCATTGAATAAATAATTCTTTGCCTCATATTGTATTTTGTGCTGTGCTGTCTATCAGCACCTGCTTTTGTAACCTATCAGGAACAGCAGCCGCTGCATGATAAACACATCCTTATCTTTGTGCAAATAAGGATTGTATTTTTCTTTATATATATCCATGATAACATATTACCTATATGTGTGTGTGCTTGTGCCAAATTGTCCTTCCTCTTCATTCTCACCTTCATCCTCTTCCACAACACTAAGTAGAACTTTATTCCACCAGTTAGTTAGTTACTCTGGCTGAATGTGAATGCATGCACTTGCATTGCTGGATGGCTGCAGGCCTAAGGATGACTGCAGGATTCACTGAATGTGAATTCTGCAGTCATCCTTTTCTCGGATTAAATTTATGTTTGTTGCCGTGTGTGTGTGTGTGTGTGTGTGTGTGTGTGTGTGTGTGTGTGTGTGTGTGTGTGTGTGTGTGTGTGTGTGTGTGTGTGTGTGTGTGTGTGTGTGTGTGTCATCTGAGAACGAGTAATGATGCTGTCAGCATTTAGTTTACTAAACACTTTTAAAGACATTAAACACCTTGCCAACCTTTGTATCATCTACAAACTTAGACATTAGGCCTTATATACCTTCCTCGGTATCATTAATAAATATAAAAAACAATAGTGGGCCCAGCACTGAATCCTGGGGGACTCCACAAATAACATTAGTCCATGAACAGCAGTGTCCATTAATAACCACTTTCTGTCTTCTCCCAGTCAATCGTCCATTTACACAGCACAATAAGTTGTCTTTAATGCTGTGCTGTGCTACCTTAAAAAACGCTGTGACTACAGTATAATTGCATTGCCATCTGGATGGTCCTGAATTACTTCTTTAACCGGAGACTCCATTATTTTCCCTGGAACAGAAGTCATGTTGACCAGTCTGGAATTACTCATGTCACCTTTTGATTCTCCTTTGCAAAATGGAGGATCAAACATTAACACATCTCCAGTCCATAGGTACCTTCCCTGAATCCAAAGATGCTGTCATAATTATGGCTGAAGTTTGCTTACCTCCTTTGCTGCTTCCCTTAATATAATTAGATAGATCCCAGGCACCTTTTTTTATGTTAAGTTTCAACTCTTTCTCTTCTAATTTCCTCTTGTCACAAAGTCATTTAGCTCTCTGCTACATTTTGATGAATTTTTGACATTCCCCTCCTTAAAGAACTCCTCACTCATGAATGTAGATGCAAAATACCTATTCAGTTTGTCAGCAACCTCAACACTATCATCAACAGTTAAACCATCAACATCGAGTTGACCAATGCAATTCAACCCTATCCTTCAACCCTAGTTTATATCTACCATACACTTCTCTATCATAAGTTTATCTGGCACCCATTTAGACCTAAACCTTGAACAGTGTTTCTTAAATGGTATGAAAAGCCTAGTAGCTTCTAGATTACCTCCCCGAATGCTTCCCATTTAGAATTTGCCATTGTTGATATCAGATGGCCCCACTGAATTTAAAAGCCATTATAGTCACCCTTACCAAAGCAAAAGCCCTTCCCTCTACCTGTGACAGCTGTCTTTTGTTTTTTTAAGTAAATCCCATGTTAGCACACTGTATTCACTGCCACCCTGAGGGCCATTTATCTGCAGATTCTTAATGTATGAAGAATTGCAGCTAATAATGAGATCAAGAGTGTTTCTTTATCTTGTTGTCTATCTAACATACTGCCATAGAAAACAGTCATCCAAGAAATATGCAAAAGTCTTACTAGAAGTTCCAACCCATATCTGGCAAGCTGAAAACCCCATTATAAGACATTCTGATTTACTGGCCTACTCTATTACTCAGTTGTTATTCTCATCAAAGTCATTCCTACTCTCATTTTTGCTTTCCCAACGTTTATGTCACACAAAACTGGCTCGGTTGCACTGGCTGTCCATATCGATTGGATGCACTGCCTTAGATATACAGGCATACCTCGGTTAACGTTACCTCTGATAACGAAGTCGGCAATTTCAAGCCCCATTTAACATTAAAAAAAATATATTCCAGTTTAATCACCTGAAATCTAAACAAACTGAAGAAATTACGGAAACCTTTGGGGCTTGTCGTGGTTGGTTCGAGAAATTTAAAAAACGGGCCAGGATTCATAGTGTAAAATTAACAGGAGAAGCTGCAAAGTTTCCAGAAAAACTAAAGGAAATAATTGAACGTGAAAATTTTCCATTGGTGTTCAAATGTTGACGAAAGCGGTTTGTTCTGGAAACGGCTACCAACAAAAAGCTTCATTTCTATTGAAGAAAAATCAGCTGCTGGGTTCAAAGCAGCCAAAGACCGTTTAACGTTACTCTTTGGATCAAATGCCTCTGGCGATTATAAATTAAAACTGTTATTAGTTTACCATTCAGAAAATCCGAGGGCGTTAAAAGGTAACATAAAAATGAATTTACCTGTAATATGGAAAGCAAATAGAAAAGCGTGGGTTACCAAGGAGTTATTTACTGATTGGTTTGTTAACCACTTTTGTCCTGAAGTAAAACGGTATTGTCAAAAAAAAAAAAAAAAATAACTTTGAAGAAAAAGCTCTTTTGTTGTTAGACAATGCTCCGGGACATCCTACTGATCTTAACACGTTGGACACATGCATTCCTGCCAAAGTTGTGTTTCTTCCAGCAAACGCAACTTCCCTGATTCAACCATTGGATCAGGGAGTAATAGCATCATTTAAAGCTTTTCTATTTAAGAATACTTAAATAGAAAAGAAAACAGTTTTCCCAGCCCAAGTAAAAGGGTTAGGGTTGGCGTAAGGAAGGGCATCTGGCCGGAAAAAAATTCATGCCAAAACACTACAAACGCTGACCTCATATATAAAAATTGGAAAAGGCGAGGACAAAAAAAAAAGAAAAGAGTTGGATCTGCGTCGAACATTAAGCAGTTTAATTGAAGTAGAGGATAAAGAGGAAATGACAGTTAAAACTTTTTGGAAAAACTACACCATTAAAAACGCAATTGAAAACATTGATAGTTCTTGGAAAGAAGTCACTAAGAAATGCTTAGATGGAATTTGGCGCAAAATATGGCCAGAAGTTGTACTAGAAGAAGAAAATAACATCCAAGAAATTAGAAATGAAGTTATCCAGATGGCTCAATCAATAGGTTTCGAAAATGTCGATGAAGAGGATGTTAGAAATTTATTGAATGCAGAAGATGATGGTTTTTCAGTGGAAGATTTAGAAAACCTTGTTAGCAACGAAGACAAAGATAAGAAAGACGAAGTTAAAGAAGTTCCTGCCGAAAAAGTGTTAACAACCAAAGATTTAAAAAGGTGCTTAAATGACATTAAAAACGTTTTAATTTTTTTTAGTGAAAATGATTCTGATTTAGGAAGAAGTGTTATTGTTAAGCGATCAGTGTTAAATGCAATAACTCCGTATAGGCAATTGTTAAATGAAAGAGAAAAAGAGCATAGACAATCAACTTTAGACTCGTATTTTAAAATGTGATTTCACTTTGTATGTAAGTTTACTGTTTATTTAATAAAACTTTTCTATGTTCGAAAAAAAAAGCTTTTCATGTTCTTTACGTAGGAACGTATTCCTATTCTGGCCATAGTATTTTTACCTCTGAAAACGAAGTTTCGCTTAACGAAGTAATTTCGTGGAACGCATCCTATTCGTTATTCAAGGTATGCCTGTAATGTGCTTTTTAACTAAGAACCTCACCTGTCCAGTCTGTCATTTCTGTACACATTGTACTCTCCATATTCAAATTCTGCATCCCTTATGTCTCAGTGACATCATGTCTCTGATATCCCCACAGTATCTGTATTTGATGACTTAATCAGTTAGCAAATAACTGTGTAAAAATAGCTTACCCATGATTTCTTATGTTAAGGGAAAACATGATTTTCCCTTAACAAAACCACATTGTGCGTCCTGCAGAATGCAATTTCAACTTCACTTGGAAAAGTTCCTTTCTTGTTGAAAATGGTTTTAGCAGGTCAGTTTGATTTAAATTTGTCTTTTAATTAGGAAAATTATACCTTAAGTCAGCACGCCACGTTAGTCTTCTAAAATAGGCATGTATTTTTTTGTCTTATTTTTGCCCATTTAACGTTTATTAATTTCTGCTTAATATTTATATAGGGAAGTATATATGTGGGATGGCCTGAAAATAATTTATTATTTTACTATTTTATCGTGAGCATTCTTATCACATTTGCTATCACCCATATGTGAGATCATTATGCTGTAATTTTCAAAATGTTGAGAAATAACATTCTAAAATCCTGAACTTTCTGAATATTTGTAAATAATGGTGAAAAGTAAAGGTATAGAACTCACAGCTAAAAGTGAACGCTTACTTCGTCTTAGCACTATAAATCAAAAATAAATAAAAATGAATTATCAAAAGTTTATTTTGTGTGCATAAGCTGGCCCAAATATGAGCCAAAAACAAATCATTGATGTTAATAGCCCAGAGTTTACTCATTTGTTTAACAGAATTGAGCAGATCATTTCATGTGCCTTTACTTTTACACCACTCATACACTGACTGCCTAAGAATGACCACTATATGCATTATAGGTGGTCATTCTTACTTTGGGTGCTGTGCCCTAATGCTTATACACAGCAATGCAGCAGTCCTGTTAAATTTGAATTTTATCTTAGCTAGGATTAAATTTCAAAAGATATTTAAGGCAAGGTATATAACCTTGTGCCTGCTGTGAGATTTTATTCATAATACTGTGTTTAGGTCTTGCAGTTATTTCAAACTAGATTAAACTTATGCTCTAATTTCTTAGTAGTAGTGATCCAGGACATGAAAGCATCTGAGTATCCCTATTTTATGCTTTAGCACCACTCCAGTGTGTAGGCATGATACTAAGCTGCCTTGGCAGTTGATCCAGACCCACCCAGACCAAGATGTGTTTTTCTGGAACACACCCCGAGTTGACTCACACTTTGATATCTTACTCTTCAGTGAAGGAATAAGGTTCCATTGGTAATTTCAGGCATCGCACAACTGATATAATGGATGAAATTTATTACTGACTGCATGCTTGTGACTCCATAAAGCACATAAAACTAGAATATCCTTCTTGTGATGAGACGGAGGTGTCCTAGCTTTAAGAAAAGAAAATGTAGCATGCATGTGAATAATGCATGCAAAACTAGTTTTTATGTGACTGTGCCACTGTTTTGTGAGCACCCTGTTTTATGCTGGTAGATATGTTTTAATGTTAGCCTAAAATGATTTATATTCTTGTATTGTAACATTTTTTTCTGTAATCTAAAAATTGTTTTGGTTGCATGAAGTACCAAAATAAATTTGTTTTATATATAGGACATTAGCAGTATTAGGTGCAGGATTAATGGGTGCAGGAATTGCTCAAGTAAGTCTTGATAAAGGCTATGAAGTTATACTGAAAGATATGAGTCAGGAAGGTTTAGGAAGAGGAAGAAATCAAATTGAAAAAGGTCTAAATGAATCAGTAAAAAAGAAACGTATTTCAAGGTATTTGAATTTTTCTGTTCATATTACATGTATATACCTATAATAGTGGTGTGGGGAGGGAGGGAGGGAGGGAGGGGGAGAGAGAGAGAGAGAGAGAGAGAGAGAGAGAGAGAGAGAGAGAGAGAGAGAGAGAGAGGATTCACAGTACCCTTATTGTGACTCTTCATTTTAGTTTGAGTTCCACTCCCCTTCCCACAGATACATATCTGTGGGAAGGGGAGTGGAACATCAAAAGATAATTTTAAACCTTCCATATAGCTGTGCCCAGACATATCCACCTCTCCTTATGCCCTGGCATTTGTCCATTTTTAGAAAAATAAATAAAATAAGACCACACAGTTGGAGTGATAAAAAAAAATTGATATTTAAAAATATATAAAATTATTTACAGCATTCACTGAATTTTGCTGGTAACACCTTAACAACAGCTGGTGTAACTACAAAGTTCAGTGAGTGCTGTAAATATATATATTTTTAAATATATATATATATATATATATATATATATGTGTGTGTGTATTTTTATCAATTTAATATTACTATTACATCAAATTACTAATGTAATTTGATGTAATAGTAATTGCAATTCTGTGTAGTTCTGAAAAAGTTCCCAATATCAGAGTACATAGCTTATATAGCCTTGTAAATATTTCAGTTAGATTGCACTGGAAAGCCAATAAATATTTTGCCTCTACATAGTGAAGTGTATTTTTATACGTCTAGTTTTCTTAGTGAAATAATACTGCCTATTTGACAACTTGCCAGGACAAATAACATTTATGATTAAAATTTTAGATCAAAATTTTAAACCTTGAAATTAGAATGCTGCTTGATATATAGGTTGACAATCACAAAATCTTCACGGAGTTTCTTAGGTTTGGTTTCATTACTGAAGAACTTTACTTTAAAGTGCTGAATTTCTAGGCATCATATCCCTTAAAGACATTATTTGAACTTCACTAAGTAGATATTTTATAATTTAAAAATTATTGTGCTTTTTTGTTAAATTATTAGTACAGTTATTATTATTCTTATGTGTGTTTATTCAATAAAGTAGTTTAATTGTTTCTTACTTCAAACCATATGCATATTTATACAATACAGTACTACTATGCGTGTGTTTGTTTGTTCGATCAGATGAGAGCATCTCACTGACATATAATGTAAAGCAATTACTGCACTGATGTTACAAAAAGTGGTTATGTTGCTCTTCATTTTTGCTGTCTTGTCTTAATCTAAATTTATCCCCCTTAATAAGGGGAATAAATTTGAAGGGTGTTTGGATTTCAAGGACCAGCAGATATTGTACAAAATGAAACAGAAGTGGTCATTAATATTGCTAGCCAATTGTGCTTGAGGTTTGTACAACTCATGTCACTGATCTGTTTCAGCACACAATGGAGAGCTCACAAATGAAGACTTCCTTGAAATGGCAAAATGTGAAGAAGCTGTGGAAGAAGATTTAACATCTGAAACTCCTGTTCATTCCTTCAATTTCAAGGGTCTTGATGAAGCTTTTCAACACAGAGAAAAAGCAACTGATATTTTCGAGTCACAAGATTCAAATTTTGAGCACACTAGAAAAGTTGCTACAGAATTAAAAAATGCATATGCATGCTATCATGAAATTTATAAAAAAAAAAGAGAAGGCTCTTGGAAACAAACAACTCTTGAACCATTTCTGAAGAAGAAGAAGACGATTCTTGTACTCAGCGCAAGATTTCCCATTAGGCACAGTGCCTAGGGCTTATGAAGCAAGGGAAAAATTTTTAAAAAAGTAAAATAAGCAGTTCACTCTTTTCACTGTGACTAACTAAAAATTAGCTGAGAAAACATGTTCAATTGACTTTAGGAGTTTCAGTTCAGTGCGCATACGTTATCTAGTGACTGTTCTCGAAACTAAACATTTCCCCCATTTTTTAGCACATTTTGGAATAAAAGTGCCTAGGGCATACGAACACCAAAATCCAGCCCTGCTTGTGCTTCCAACAAGCCAGTAACGACTGCCAAACCATCAATGAGTGTGCATTTAGTTGATGATGATGAAGAATAAACATTCTTTAACATTTGTGAGACATAAATAATTTCTTTATTATTATAATTTGCTTGATTTTAAAGGCTCTGTTTTATTTCTTTGGATAAATAAATCATTTTTAAGTATAAACTATTGTTTTGGTGACCTGTATTTAACAATACTATGGTCAAATTTCATTGATGAGAACGTAACCCCCCTGTTTTGAACATTACATCTGTGGGAAATAAATTCCCACTTTACGAGTGTATACTAGGAACGAATTAAGTTATAAACTCGGGAACTAACGGTATTTTAAATTCTTTTTTCATATCACTATTTCATATTCCTTTTTGTAGTTCTGTAAGAGTATAATTAATATTAGAAGTGTTTTTACTAAGGCTCTAAACTAAATTTATTACATAACTTGATAGCATAACATATAATGCAACTTTGTATTATATGTTATTAATATGTACGTTGTTGCATAATTAATAGTGAAATGTTATTACTGTGCTTAGGCATCTTTTAAATGCCTAAGCACAGTAATAACACTTCAGTGGTTTTAGTGTGGTATTCTCAAATTAAATTAAATTTAAAAGAAATTGTGCTTTAGACTTAGAGTGGTAGAGAGACAAGATCAAAATAGCAGGAGTGCTGTAGCTTAGGGGGAACTGAGGAGGATAGTTCTAAGAATCTTGTCTTTAAAAAATGTGCTCTTGTTTAATGTTTGTGGAGCTATCTAGAACAGGATATGATATATCCAAATGGAGATGTCTCTGTGTGTATGATCAGTGCAGAGAGAGAGAGAAGATTAAGCAAAAACCCGGCATTCTTGATAGGTTTGTGATTCTTGATCCATCAAGTTTTCAGTTGCCTACCTTAACACTAGAGACTATTCTTGTGCATAAAACAATATAGCGGCAGTCTGAACTGCAGAAAGCACTTTATTTTTATAGGGTTGAATAAATTCAAGTCGAGGAAGGGTGGTTGCAGGATAGATGTATGGAAGTTTGCTTTCATCCAATGGGTGGTTGATTGTAAGAACAGGCTTCCATCCATTTGTTGTGAAAGTGGATGGGTTCAATAAATTCAAGGAAGAACAAGACAAATTCTTGTAGGGTATGGATGGATAAATTGTTTTTTTTTTTTTTTAACTAATGCTTTTATAGGCTTTCTATCTTGAATCATTTGCCATTACTACCACTACTACTTATTTTATCAAACTTTATTTTAATAAAGTATAATCAGTTTGTGTCAAGAAATTGTATTATTGACAAAAGGTGATGTTATGTAAATTGTCACTAATCATATTAAGAATAGAAATTCTGAGGATTTACTTAACACATGATTAGCATTAGTAAAGGCATATGATGCAAGAAAGCAAGCTTATACAGCATCAGCCAAAAAAAAAAAACAAAAACCTTCTCATTTCACCCATCCGTTCACTCCAGATGTTTGTCTAGTTCTGCCTTGAATCTATTTAAACTGTCAACTTCTACGACAGATGGAAGAGTGTTCCTGCAATCAACCACCTGCTGGCTAAAGGCAAACTTCTGCACATCTATCCTACAACTGTCTTTCCTCAATTTCAATTTATGCCCTCTCCCTCAAGTTCATAATCTGAGTAAGTGGAAGAATCCCATCAGAATTCATCATGGTCAACCAATTCAAGGCCTCATTCACCTCGCAGGTGCCTAGTCTCCAGCCACTGAAATTTGCAAAACTTGGGACTTTTTTCATAAGAGAGCAACCCTTTGTTCCATTCGCTAATCTTGTTGCCCTTCTCTGTACTCGTTCCAGCAGCTCTACATCTTTCTTAAAATGAGGCCTCCAGACTTGTATACAGTACTGAAGGTGTGGTCTCGGTGACATTGATGCACGTGTGCATAATGGTATTTTTAATAAACTTAAAATCAAAACCAGTTGACTTTAAGAACCATTTTCTTCTGATATGTAATAGGCCAAAAGACTGTGAATATGATGGCCAGTAAATCAGCTTATACAATAGGCCAGTAAATCAGATTGTCTCTTCTCATGGGGACTTTATCTTTTCAGATATTGACTAGAACTTGTGTGATAGTCACTCTCACAATAGTAGAACATTTCTGAATGTGTATTGGTAGTAATAGTAATGAAGGCATAGGATGCAAGAAACCAAGTGTATGAGCTTATGTAGCATCAGTCTAAAAAAAAAAAATAATAATAATAAATAATTTCACACATCCATTCCCTCTAAAGGTTTGTCCAGTTCCTCCTTGTATTTATTTAAGCTATCAACTTCCACGACAGATGGAAGTTTGTTCCAGCAATTAACCCTCTCCCCACAAACCTTTAGCAATGAGCATTGCTGGAGGGGGAACAAATCTGAAAAATTTCCTTTTACTTGGCCAAAGGAAAATTTCTGCCTGTCTGTTGTACAACTGTCTTTCCTCATTTTTGAATTTATGCCCCCCTCAGGTTCGTAATCTGAGCAAGCAGAAGAATCCCATCAGAATTTAGCGTGGTCAACCAATTCAAGGCCTTATACACCTCAATCAGATCACCTCGCAGGTTCCTAGTCTCTAGCTGCTGCAATTTGCAGAACTTAAGCCTTCCTTGGTAAGAGGACTCCTTTGTTGTCCTTCTCTGTACTCTCTTAAGCAACTCTACATCCTTCCTAAAATGAGGCCTACAGACCTGTATGCAGCACTCAAGTCGTGGCCTGACTATTGCCTTATACAAAGGGATAATCACCTCCTTTTCCCTACTAGCAAAATTTCTAGTAGGGAAAAGTATATCATTGACAATACCCCATGACCTGCTGTGAAAGCCTGTTTGCATTGCTCAGAAAACTTCATATCTGATTGCACAATTACTCCCGGGTATTTTTCATTTTCTGCCACCCTAAGTGTAGTACCACACAGTTGGTACGTTTCTGTGGGGTTACTTCTACCAATATGCAGTACTTTGCATTTGTCAATGTTAAACTTCGGTTGCTACTTCTCAGCCTATCTGCCCAAATATTCTAGATCCTGTTGCAGTAACACACTGCCATTACTGTCATTAACAACCATACCATAGGAACTTAGCTTAGGGTTTGCTGTACTTATTGTTAATATCTTTATAAATAATTCTTGCTTTTGCTTGAATGGCCATTAGACTCTGGGGCACTTGCTTCTGAATCTGATTTTCCATCCATATTATTACCTTTTCCATCTTTGATATAGCACCTGAATGCTGTTTTTATGTTCTTTTATACACATACACTGTTCTTTAAAATAGTATTCACTGTCGAAGCAGCGAGACCTAATTCCCATGCAATGGATGGCAAACTTTGTCCTGCTTGTTACTTCTTCATTTTTATCTTCATTTCTAAACCAATTTTGTTTTGTTTCCTAGCACTGCCACTACTTGCACTTTCTGTTGGTCACTTTCTCTTCATCATTCACTGTTCTCCCCAGAAATTTTTGCCAGCTGAGTGGCATTATGAAGTAACCAGTTGGGCGAGTGTAATCCTTCACAATATTATAAACTTTTCTGATATTTATAAATGTAACTTAAGCGATCTAGAGCAAAAATTAATTGCATAATTTGACATTATGTGCTCTGTCGCATTGATCTTAATCACATAGTATGTTTGAATTAATATTGATCGAGATCAGTAAGCAGTACCTTACGGTACCACGAGAATCACTTAAATTTTAGCTCGGCAATCAGTTAAAGTCACTGGGCAGCGAACCCATTTGATAGGTCTTGGGGAGAACACTGTCTTAATAAGTAAATAGAAATGAAATGAAGATTCTGAAAATTTAATTTATATTTTTTATATGAGTGAAGATTTTTGTGAAGGGAAAATGTATTTAATTACGTGTTTCCCCTTCACCATAATAACGTAAAAATCCACACAATTCCAGTTATTGGTATTATCACAAATGCAATAAGATCGAGTTTACTACCCATTTATAATCGTTTTTCATTAACACAAAAGCTTGATAAACTAAAAACTGCAAATTGTTTTATGGTTGTGACCTTCAGAAATGTGTTTTAGAGAAATATCACAGAGGCATTCAAATTGATTCCTATAATAGAACATATGATAACAATGAAAGTGTAGTGCATTCTCCAGCCAGCTGTGCCAAATTTCAACTTCCAAGGTCTTGGAACGAATTACCAAAAAAATAAATAAATAATGTGTTACTGGGTTCACATTGCAATATTTTCACAATACAGTAAGACCCCAGTATCTGCGGGGGATATGTTCCAGGATCTACCGTGGATGGCTGAAACCACGGATATAAGCAAACACCTGCTGACCCTATATATAACGTGATTTTGTTATACATACATACGTATAATAAAGTTTAATTGATAAATTAAACACACAGTAAGACATTATCAACATGAAATATGGTAATAATAAAGTACAGCAGACTCTCGATTTAGCAGGATTGGATTAACCGGGACACTTCAAGACTCTAAATTTAAAAAAAAAAAAAATCATAAAATTCAAGTAATAACTACAAGAGGAATAAACAGATAGTTTGTAAGTCGGAAATAAGCTACAAGAACCGGCATTATAAGTCATCATTGGGAGATTAGTGTACCTATTATCTTGCAAACCCCCACTGTCTTTACACCTACCGCTCAAAATAAAATTTTAAAAAAGACCAAATGTTTAGTTTGATTTAGTGCATCATGTTGATTGTTGTGTTCCTTCACATCACAAAAGGGAAAATTTTGTTTCGTTATTTATATCAGGGATGTCAGAATTTTGTTTGTTTTTTTAATAGTAATTATTATTATTTTTTATTTATTTTTATTTTTTTTTATTATTATTATTTTTATTTTTTTGTTTAAAAATCGCAAAAATGATGGACAAATGCAAGAGTTGTGCTTTCAATTAAACAAAAACTTGAAATTATTCAAAATTACTCTTATGGGTTTAACAGTTAAACATATTCATAAACATTTTCTGTTACATACTGTAATTTGACTTGGCAAGCACCCCCACCCCTCCCACACCCAAATAAATTGATTACAGACTTTATTTTAATGGATGTCCCTGGAGCACTTTAAAATGCTGTGGTTCTTTCTTAGTTTGAAAGGTGGTTTCTCTTGCTTTCACTGCCTCTGGGACCGTAAGGCAGTAGACCAGTACTACAGCAGAAGAGAATAATCTGCCTGAATTGAGTTGCAGCCTGGCACACAATATAATACATGATCCTTTGGTTCCAAGAAAAAAGCCTAGAATAGACAAACATTTCTTAAAACACTAGATCCATATAGTGGCATATTTAAAGGGCCTGTCTGGTGGCACTTTTTTTGTATCTCCTGCAGCACAGTTTTCTCTTCCATGATAGAGTTGTAGTTTTCCTAGCAAGTACATGCCTTTGCTTGATTTATGCTTAGTTCAACAGCATTTGTTAGTATCCCAAATTATCTAGAAATCTTCATTATTTAGTATATATACAGTAGGACCCCAATTTCCGATAGTAATTCGTTCCACAAAACCCATTGTATGTTGAAAATGTTGTAAGTTGAAACCAATAATACATTGATTTCCTGTAATTCACCTCAACAACACACAAAACAGATATTTCTTACATGGTATGCTTAATTTTTACATTAAAAATGAGTGTTTTATAATGATTATTTAATAAATAGTTAAAACATCTTAAAATAAAAAAATAAACAATAAATTAGCATTTACCTTAGACTTGAAGTGCAGATCTGATGAAATGGTGGCATAGTGGGTGGTGGGAGTATATCAAGCGTCAGGTGTCTTTTGTTGCAAAGAAATTTTCCAAGATGAACTGTTTTTTTAGCTTTTTTTGTAGCTTCCTGAAGTGAGAAATGACTTAGTTCTTCCATTTTACATATCACGAGTTCAGTGTGTTCAATGTCAGGATGTTTTTTACCACTTCTCTTAAATGCTCCCAATGAGAAATAGATCTTCAGCTGACACTTTTTGGTTATCTTTTTCTTCTTCTTCCTCTCCAGTGTCATTCTCCATAATTTTCTCCAACTCTTGTAGCTCCTCTGTTGTTAGCTCACGCCAATGAGCCTCAATAATGTTCTCCACATCCTCCTCACCAACCTCCAGACCCATTGATTTACCAAGAGTGACAATATCATTTGCCAAAGCACCATCTTCAAATCTGTTAACATTATGGATAATTAAAGGCAAGATGTTTTTCCAGGCTGAATTTAAGCACCTGGTGTAAACATCATTCCAAGAATTTACAATCAGCCTCGCACGGTCCAGCAAGTTGAACTTCAACCTCCAAAAATCTTTGAGGGTGACAGCATTTTCACCAGATATTGCTGCAAAGCAACTTGAGAACATTTTCGTGGTGTAGATTTTCTTGAAGTTTTTCAATCACTTGCTGGTCCATTGGTTGAAGAAGAAGAGTGGTGTTGAGTGACAAAAATTTGACTTGAACAAAGTCAAATTGTGCATGGATCTGAACAAGTTTGGGATCATGGCCTGACGTGTTATCCAGCAGGAGCAGTGCCTACATAGGAAACTTGTTTTTCTCAAGATAATCTATTCACTGAAGGACAGAAAACCTTGAGCTCCCATTCACTGAAGACATACAGTATCCTGTATCCCAGGCCTTCTTGTTACTTTGCTAAAACACTCCCAGCATGTCTTTTTCAACCTTTTGTTGTTTAAATACTCAGGGACATTAGAGTGACACACAAGCAAAGGCTTCAGCTTAAAATCTCAAGAGGCATTGGCACCCAACAGGAGAGTGAGCCTATGTTTCATTTGCTTATGCCCAGGTAAACTAGCCTCATCCTTAGTGATGTACGTTCTGGGCATTCACTTCCGGAAGAGGCCAGTTTCGTCAATGTTAAAAACCTGCTGGGAAAGAAAACCCTCCTAATCAACAAACTTTTGGAATTCAATTTTAAAGGTCTCAGCTGCTTTTTTTTTTTATCAGCAGTGGATGTCTGCCCATGCCTTTCAACACTTTTGATATTTTAATATTTGATTTTTGATTGGAGCACTCGAACCAGCCTCTACTGGCTTTAAAGTCTTCAAAGCACACACCACTGCCACTGGCTGATGGAGCCTTAAGTTTCAGATCATCATGGATCTGAAACAATCATACACATGATGTTCCGTGCGACACACGTTGAACAATAACAAAGATGCAAAGATGCTAATTGAGAACAATCATACGAGTGATGTTCTGTGTTCCACGCCTCTGAAAATTTCCACCCATGTATTGTTCCAGCTGTATCAGAACGCCATCGGTACCTGCAAATATCATCGGTCCTTAAAATAAGAGATCGTAGCCGGGTGGGTAAAGCACCTGCCTGGCAACCCAAAGGTCGCGGGTTCGAATCCCACCTCGGGCTTGGATCAAAGTACTGCAAAAACCTTGGGAGGTGCATTATGGCCACAGAAGCCGATGCGCCAATAACTACCAAAGGAAAAAAAGAGAGAGAGATCTTATGGAAAGTATATCGATTCCTGAGAATATAGGATGTCGACGTCATCGTAAGTCGAAGCCCCACTGTATATTCATTTAGAAAAATGTTTTATTTTGAGAATTAATTTAGAATAAAATTTAATTTTGATTTAAAACTTGGTCCAACCAAACAAATCATATTAGATTCATGTTTCAAAAAAACCCAAGCCAAAAGATGGATTTCAATGCAGAAATCCAAAATATAGCCAATTTATTTGGTTGTTGGGACTGTTTTGGGTCTATTTTAATAATTGTCCTCTCGTTCCAATAAACAAATTAAATACTTCACATGGTAAAGTAGTAGTAGTTGTGGAAAATGATGCAAGAAAGCAAGCTTATATAGCATCAGCAAAAAAAAAAAAAAAAGAAAACATACTACATACTTCGCCCATCTATACTCTCCAAGAATTGCTCTAATTCTTCCTTTAATTTATTAAAACCATCCACTTCCACAAAACAGATGGAAGCCTGCTCCAACAATCAACTACCCGCTGATGGGTAGTTTATTGTAAACCAACACTGATGTACAAAGCTTGTATTATTTGTATAAGGAGGTCACCTACCCCTTCAGTTTGTTATTACTACCAAAGGTATAACTTATCTCCAGACTCATATTGCTGTGTTTGTGGATATATATATAGATTCGAAGCAGATGAAGCATAACGTTATTGGTGAAATGAAGTTTGGCATTGCATATAATCCCTATTTTGGGATGCCTGTGGGTGATCAGGTCTGGTTGTAAGTACCTCATTTTTGCTGTGGCAATTACAGGTCAGCATTAGAGGGATCAATTTGTGGTGGTCATAAGTGCGTGCCATTTGCTATTACCTCGAATCTCGGGAATGGCCACAACTGTCGTGACTCCTAGAGAGACCTAGATAGACTTCAAGAATGGTCAGAAAAATGGCAGCTGTGCTTTAATCCAACAAAGTGTAAGGTATTACACCTGGGAAACAGTAATCCCAAAATAACTTATTCACTTGGTGGAGTTCAACTAAACCCAGTACTGGAGGAAAGGGACTTGGGTGTTACGATACGGTCAGACATGAAATTCTCTGAGCATTGTAAACAGGTTGCAAGGAAGGCCCATGGTGTCCTATCGATGATCTATCGAACTTTTGCAAGTAGAGATAGGGACGTGATAATCCCATTATATAAGGCCTATGTTAGACCACACTTGGAATACTGTGTTCAAGTATGGAGACCGCACCTAAAGAAAGACATCGAGCTTCTTGAAAGGGTGCAAAGAAGGGT
This sequence comes from Mastigoproctus giganteus, assembly GCF_048544385.1. Taxonomy (NCBI): domain Eukaryota; kingdom Metazoa; phylum Arthropoda; class Arachnida; order Uropygi; family Thelyphonidae; genus Mastigoproctus; species Mastigoproctus giganteus. Next base: position 100,401,063 of record NC_143579.1, read on the forward strand.
AACTCGCCTGGTGAGATCGGCAAAAGGGCGTCCTTATGAAGAAAGACTTCGAATATGTGGGTTGCAGAGTTTGGAAACTAGACACCTTAGAGGAGATTTGATTGAGGTGTTTAAGGCTCTGAGAGGCATCAGTAAAATGAATGAGGACAAAATTTTCAAGATTATAAATGATGCTAGAACTAGGGGACATAAATTCAAGTTACGCGGGGAAATGTTTAGATTGGACTGCAGGAAGTTTTATTTTAGCCAGCGAGTTATAAATTACTGGAATAAGTTGCCTTCATGGGTGGTGGAGGCTGACAGTTTGGGGAAATTCAAAGGTCATCTGGATAGTACTTTCGGGTAAGGGAAGCGCATAGGATGATAGGATTAATTTCCTTTTTATTTAATTTTTAATTTCATTTTATTATTTTTATTTATTTATTAATTATTATTATTTATTTATTTAATTTTTGTTTTTATCATTGTTTTGTTCGGATTTTTTTTTTTTTTTTTTTTTTTTTTGGCTGGTGCAGCATAAGCCATAGGCTTTCTTGCACCATACGGCCGTTACTAATACTAATACTCCTACTTTTTGTATGGCGGATATATCTAAAGGCAGCATATCAAAAAGCAAATAAAAAAAATGAATGAGGGACTGGGACTAACCAAATCCATTGCAGAGCTCCTTATATATAATTTAAAAGAGAAGGACATGTCACTTATTGTGGTGTAATCTGTTCGTATCAAAGAAAAGAATGTGGAATTTTATAATAATGTGACATCTGTGGGGGCTTCAAGATGTGTTTCCTTCTAGGTTTGCAAGGTGGTTTCATGAAGTTTAATTTCTTTCTATGCTTGTGGGACAGCAGGGAAGTAGATCAACACCACAGGTAAAGAGAATAATCTTCCCAAATTGAGTTGCAGCCTGGAACACACAAAATATAGTAAATGATCTCTTGGTTCCAAGAAACAGTCTTTCTTCTACCATTCCATATCAAGCCTAGACTGGCCAAATGATTTGTTAAAGCATTGGATCCACAAGGTGACATATTGGTCCTCACCTTAAGCAGATATTGGCTTCATAAGAACTGGAAGAGATGGTGAGCAAAATGCCTGACAATTGTTTTATCTTCTAATGATTGGCTTCCTTGGTAATATTAAGAATAAAAATTAAATAGAACTAGTTGAGAAGTTGATTGAAAGTTCCCAAAAAATGGAATGCCAATCAAGCCCTATTACTTGCAGTCTTATCTGAATTTTTTTTTTTTTAATAATAAATCTGGATAATGTTAGTAAACACATGGGGACATTCCAACAGGACATGCAGTCACCACTGGAAAAGGAGTACCAAATAAGGTGGGATGAAGCTATGATGGTTTTTTTTTTTTTTTTTTTTTTTTTTTAGGAGCACTAGCAACTAAGGCCATATTGCTCCGGGATATGCAGTGGTCATTCCCTGACCTTTCCGCATCCTTCGTATTTGGTGGTGACGGGTTCGAACCCCGGTCTAATCAAGAAGCGTGTGCTATGCACTACTGCTCCTTCCCACCTGGCTACGGAGGCGCCAAGCTATGATGGGTGACTATATCTGGTTCCTCTCCTCTGTTGTCCAGATGTGGTTCAGGCTGATCACGCTAATTACAACCAGCATAGAGGCTGTTGCAATTCGCCTTACAGTGGGATTTTTATTAACAGTCTGCTCTATTTATTTGCCACCTGGGACTGACATCTCCCAGGAAGACCTTGATGATCTTTTAACACAGTTGCCTCCCCCTTTCTTACTTCTCGGGGATTTTAATGGACATAACACCCTGTGGGTAGTGCTAACATTAATGGAAGGGGACGAGTCATAGAGCGTATGCTCAATGACAATGACCTTTCCCTTCTAAATATTGGAACAAACACCTTCTTCCACATGCCTACCCGTACCTTTTCTGCCATTGATCTTTCTATCTGCTCCCCTTCTCTACTCCCTTCACTCACTTGGGAAGTGGAGGAGAATCCATACGGAAGTGATCACTTCCCTGTGATAACCTTGTTACACAGTGGGAGACCTTGTCTTCCCTTCAGGTTACCACGGTGGAAGATTGATCAGGCTGGCTGGTCTGCCTTCCAACATCAGGCAAATTTTGATCTCAGCACCGTCAGTCAGGAGCCGATCAATGATGCAGTAAAGTACATCACAGAAATCATCGTCCAAGCAGCTGCGAACGCTGTTCCAAAAACATCTGCCCGGTTTCCACCATTTCCCAAACCTTGGTGGAATTCACAATGCACAGCAGCAAAAAAGGCTCAAAACAAAGTGCGGGGGATATTCCGCCGATATCCTACCACTGTTAATCTAATAGCCTTCAAGCGTGCACGAGCCAAAGCACGCTACATTTGCCGTCAGAGTCAAAAGGAATCATGAATCCGTTTTACATCATCTATTAACCAGGCTACCAATTCTAAGGTAGTCTGGGATAAAATCCGGAAAATGAAGGGAAAATACACATCCCACCCTTCTTCAATCCTAGATTATAATGGATGTGCTATTGCAGATCCAACTGCAATAGCCAATGCTCTTGGGGAAACATTCTCTAACATCTCTGCAACATCTTCGTATTCCCCAGAGTTCCTGGTCCTGAAACATAAAATTGAAAAACAGGCACTTAATTTCAAGTCCAAGGGCCTCTATCCCTACAACGGGCCTTTCACTATAGAGGAACTGAAAAGAGCCCTCACTCTTTCCAAAGCAAGTGCTGTTGGACCAGATGGCATCCATTATGAAATGATTAAACACCTTTCACCAAAATCTATGGATTATCTGCTCCTTCTGTATAACAGAATCTTTATTGAAGGGCAGTTTCCGGACTCCTGGCGCAAGGCAATCGTTCTTGCCTTTCCTAAGCCAGGAAAGGATCCAAAAGTCACCACCAATTATCGTCCTATTGCTCTGACTAGCTGTCTGTGCAAAATCCTGGAGAGAATGGTTAATTCTCGTTTAATATGGTATGGTATCTAGATTCAAATGACCTTCTCTCCAACATCCAGTGTGGCTTCCGAAGGAACAGGTCCACTTTGGACCATCTTATTAGATTGGAAACATCCATCCGGGATGCTTTCCTAAAACGCGAACACTTGGTGTCAGTGTTCTTTGACATGGAGAAAGCGTATGACACAACTTGGAGATTTGGCATCTTAAAAGATCTGCATAGCCTTGGTCTTAGGGGACGACTCCCCACTTTTATTAAAAACTTTTTAGCCAATCGATCTTTCCAAGTTCGTGTGGGATCCTCACTCTCTCATTCCTTTAGCCAAGAAGAGGGAGTACCACAGGGTTCAGTTTTAAGTGTCACGCTTTTCGCCATCAAAGTAAATTCCATCACAGAACAACTTCCTCCAACCGTAAACAGTGCCCTCTATGTTGATGACTTTAGCATATTTTGTCAGTCATGCAACATGAGGGTTATTGAAAGACAACTGCAGAAAGCCATTGATCGCCTTAATTCCTGGGCACTTGCTAATGGCTTCGCCGGAGAAGACCGTTTGCGTACACTTTTGTCGTAAGCGTAATCTTCATCCTGAACCTGAATTAAGGCTCGGACAAAATGCTATTCCAGTAGCGGCATACACAAAATTTTTGGGACTCGTATTCGATAAAAAGTTGACCTTTCTGGATCACATCCGTCAACTCCGCACAAAGTGCACAAGAGGGCTGAATATTCTGTGCTCTCTTTCCTCTACATCTTGGGGTGCGGATCGATGCACCCTACTACGCATCTACCGTGCACTTGTACGATCCAGAATAGATTACGGGTCCCTGGTATACAATTCGGCCAGAGACAGTGCACTTCGTTGGCTGGATCCTGTCCATCATCTAGCTCTCTGTACCGCTATTGGAGCATATCGAACATCTCCAGTCCAGAGCTTATACGTCGAAGCAAACGAACCACCGTTATCTTTTCAACGTAAGCAGTTGTCTCTAAACTGCGCTTTAAAACTGAAATCCCTGCCAGACCATCCTACGTGGCTATCCATTTTTGAGCCACGATGGGAAAATTTGTACAACACCCGTAAGACTGCCAACCGACCTTTCGGTATTCGCCTCCAAGAGCTACTCAAAGAACTTAATATCAAGGTAGACAAAGTTGCCTAAACACCGAAGCAACCCCTTCCACCCTGGCATGCTCATTTCCCAGCATGTGACTTGTCCCTTAGAAATTGGGGAAAGTCGGACACTCCATCGTCTGTCTACCTGCAGCTTTATTCAGCACACCGAGCTGAATATTCTGACTTCGTGCCAGTTTACACAGACGGCTCGAAGTCGGAATCATATGTGGGATCTGCTGCTGTCTTTACAGACAGCACTACATCGGAGCAGATTCCCTCTGAATGCAGCATATATACTGCAGAGCTGCACGCAATAGTGTTAGCCTTGGATCACATTAGTGAATGCCAATACCAACGGTTCATTTTATATTCCGACTCTCTCAGCGTGTTACAGGCTTTAATAACTGTGAGATATAATTCTCATCCAGTCTGTCTAGCATTCAGCAGAAGATTCACGTTCTCCATGAACGCGAATATGACATCCGCTTCTGCTGGATTCCCAGCCACATTGGGATTAGGGGAAATGATTTGGCTGACGCCGCAGCCAAATCAGCAATTCCCAGTAATAATCGCTGCCTGTTAGTCCCCTATACAGACTACAGGCAAATAATACACGAAAAGATACACTCCCAATGGCAGGATTCGTGGAATAGACAGACTGCGAATAAATTATATCATATAAAGCCTGTAATTGAACTGTGGCAGTCTAGTCTGTGCAGGAATCGTAAGGAGGAAGTTGTTCTTGCCCGGACCCTGCATAGGACATAGTCATTTGACTCATTCGTTTTTGCTGAGGGCTGATGACCCTCCTATGTGTGAGTCCTGTGGCACAATTTTAACAATAAGACACATTTCAGTTGACTGTCCAGATTTTAGCAATATCCGTTTTACTGCTTTTAATCATCTGACTTAGCCATATACACTCAGTCAAATTTTATCCGACAATGACAATGTGTCTGCTGTTTTTAGCTTTTTTAAATCAATATAGGTTTTTACTCGTATTTAAAATTTATACGTTATTGTTATTTCTTTTATTGATAAGCTTTTTATTATATATCTGGACATGGTGGCCTAACTACTTAGGTCACTGAAAGGATAAATTTTTAAATTTTTATATATTACCTGGTCTTGGCGCATTATAGCCTGAGATGCTAATGCGCCAATAAAATACAAACCAACAAACCAACCAGTCAGGCTGATCACATTGGCTGCAAAATGTCAAGATTTTAAGACGTACGGTTTTATGGAAATTTTTTTTGATTAACCTGAGGAGGGTTTCTGTTTTTTAATTTGTTTTCAGCTTGTCGTTTACCTGCAGCAAAGATTAATACTTGATTCTGTATAAAAGTTAAACATTGTTAATAAATCTGATATAGCATTGTTGCATATTAAATTTTTTTGCATTTCTAAGTTGCTGATTCCTAATATGACTTAGTTTTTGATGTACAAAAACCACGTTTCAGCATCTGAAATTCATAAAGAAACACCAGGAAGTACTGATAAACAGAACATTTTCAAAAATTTGTTATATAGTAAGCAGTTCAAAGCATATTACTTTCTCTTGTTGCTTCTCACATGCTGGTACAGAAAGCAGGAAAATCCAGAAATGTTCTGCTACTGAGTGAGCTATCAACCACAAGTTATAATCAGTGTCTGGAAGATCTTCTGGCCCACGCTATTTGTATAATTGTTCATTATATTCATCACAGTCATGTGGCCTATAACATACCTCTGCTGTTCTTTTTGTTTTTCCCATTGCTTATGTCACACCCTACTGACTTAAAAATTAAATTGATTTGCCTATATCTGTTTGCACTGTTATAGTCTTATGTGCTTCTTAATCAAAAGAACCCCCGTTATATCAGGCAAGCACTATTGCTTGCTCTTGCACTTGGATTTTTTTTAAAGTCTATATTTCTAGTGCACTAGAAATTAAATTTCACCGGTAGAAACATACTCCGATATTTAATTTCAACGTACAAGGGGTTATCATTTAATTCGTGGACTGGTGCTAGATCTTGTTTACTGTGCAAACTTTCCATAACTGCCACTAGAGATGCTCTTACTGGGCAGACTGTGTGTGCATGCGAGTACTTGTTGAGCTAGTATTTCGTGAAAAGTTTTTTTAACCACATATCACTGACGATTTAATTTCAATGTACAAGGGGTAATCATTTAATTTGTGGACTGGTGCTAGATTTTGTTTACTGCGTGAACTTTCCATAACTGCCGCTAGAGGTGCTCTCCCTGATCACTACTGAGTAGACTCAGTAGTGATCAGCGAGTACTTGTTGAGCTATTATTTCGTGAAGAGTTTTTTTTAACCACATATCACTGACGATCATTTTGGTTGACATAAGATTGAACGGCAATATGTTATTCATTATTACATCAGACAGGGCTTAAATGCATCAGAAAGATTTAAAGAGATGAATGGAGCATGTGCTAATGAGTACTTGGTAAGACAGCCATATTCTAGTGTGACTGAACTTTCCGGTGTGAAGTGGTCTGGGGCTGGCATTGTTTCCATCAAGGCAGTGCCTGGCCCCGTACGCTAATATTGCGCAGGCAGTGATCACTGCCATAGATGCTGAGGTTCTGCCACATCCCTCTTTTTCACTGGATTTTAGCCCCATGTGATTTCTTCCTGTTTCTACTTCTGAAGAAAGCTCTGAAAGGCATACATTTCTTGTCCGACACAACGATGCTCACAGAGCCACAACAGAAGCACTGTGCAGTCTTTCGAAAATTGGCTTGCAAGAAGCATTTAATGTGTGGGTACAGTGGTGATGAAAGTGTAAAGGTCCAGGGAGAGTATTTCGTGAAGGAGAAATCCACAGAAGATTCAGATGATAACAATTAAGATAAGATCTTGCACCAGTCTGCAAATTAAATGATCACTCCTCGTATTTTTCCAGTGAAATCAATTTGGACATTAGTCAGTGCCACTCACTAGTGATTATTCACTGTACTTTTCAATTTGATAACTCTGAAAATGCTCTTCTCAACTTCTAACCTGTGAAATTCACTGAAAAAATTGCCACTGTTTTACTAGTCCAGTTAAAATTTAACCAAAGACAGGCAACATGACACATTTCAAAATCATTTTTACTTCATTGTCATGCATTAGTTTCAATTGTTTAAGTCTTTCTTTCTTTTAGCATTGTCTTTCAAGGTAGTAATAAATGTGCAGCTCTTTTCAGTATGCAAATTAATAAGATGACAAAAACAGCCACCAAGTGCTCTATCTCCTCTTTTAATAACCTTGATACTCGAGTTTTTAGGCCTATCATAATAGGCATATTATTAACACTAAGTGCCAGACAGTTTTTTGAAGGAATCCCACATGCTTTCAGATTGTTCAAAAGAAGATGCCCAATATCATACCCTGTGGAGTCATGGCCCACTGAGAGCAGCTGCTTTCAATCTTATAATTTTGTTATTACAAAAGTCACCACAGTGGAATTATAATTTGGAATCACTTTGATTACTGCCATATGTAGCAGTTGAAATGGGCCATTTTTTCAGTGCTATTGCTACCTTATCAATGCATTTCACTAACAATACCTTTTTCTTTTGTTCTTCCACAACTAACTCTTTTGGATTTTGCTATCAGGAAATATATTTCTGTACAATGTGCCTGCATACACAACTTGGAGGAATATTATTTTCTGTGACAAAAGATGTGAATTGTTCGGCATGAATGACTTCATTACCATGAAATGCAACATCTGTTTTTGCATTCTTTTCAATGCATTGCACGTTGTCATTATGCTTATTTGTTTGCAAATGTCTGATTTACATCACATTTCCTACCAGAAATTGAAATTGAAAACATATGGCAAATGTGTTACCCTTTTCAGAATTTACATTTACAAATCATAAACTCATTTAAATATATGTAAATTATATTTTCGAAAGTTACTGTTTCCCTTATTTCTTTATACCCTTATTTCTTTATTTGTTTTTATTAATTGTTAATGCTTTTCGATTTTTATACATTTTGACATAGTAGCATAATTTTTGATTACCACTGACTTTTAATGTATTTTATATTTGGTCTCAGCTGGCCTAGGATGCCTATGCACCATTAAAAAATATATCAATCGATCAATGATGAATGGAGCACCACACATTTTAGCATTGGGTCCCTTAGTGTTTTTAATATTTGTTAATGGTATTGATATCGGAATTTGAAGTTTGACGCCTAAGTTTCATAATATTACAATGGTGGACAGTGGTTAATGAGGGTATAATACTTAAAGGAAGTTTTTATAAACTATGCAGATGGACTGAGAAATGCCTATTGAGATTTAGCATTGATAAATTCAAAATACTGCATTGTGGTTCTAGTAATACCAGAATAACATGCCATTTGAGTGCTCAAATTCAAGGTAGTTGATAGTGAGAGAGAGAGAGAGAGAGACCGACCCAGAAATAATTGTATAGCCACTCCATGGCTTACGTAAGTTTTTGCCGGCCGGTGCAAACTTAAAAAAATCTTGGAAACGTATTTTGCATCCCGTAGGTATAAATGGAGGTATCGTGAAAATATTGTAATGTGAACCCAATAACACTTTTTTTTTTTTTTTTTTTTTTTTTGTAATTAGTTCCAAGACCTCGGAAGTTGAAATTTTTCGCTATATAACTAAGCTATTTATCTCTCTGAAAGTCATTTTTACAATGGAAATTGCACTACACTTTCATCATTAGCATATGTTCCGTTTATAAGAATCAATTATGAACACCTTTGTGATATTTTTCTAAAACACATTTCTTGAGGTCACTACCTTAAAACAATAAAAACAATTTGCACTTTCCGGTTTATTGGGCTTTTCTGTTAGCGCAATCTATTATAAATGGGTAGTAAACTTAATGTTATTGCATTTGCGATAATACCAATAACTGGAATTCTGTGGATTTTTACGTTATAGTATTGAGGTGAAATGAGTTCCCCTTCACTGAAATCTTCAGTCATCTAAAAAACATAACTAAATTTTGAGAATCTTCTCTTCATTCCTATTTACTTATTACAATGGTGAAGGGAAAGGTACCAGCAGAAAGTGTAAGTGCTGGCAGTGCAAGGAAACAAAACAAAATTGATTTAGAAATGAAGAGGATTAATTAAGAAGTATGAAACAGTACAAAGTTTGTCATGTATTGCACGGAATTAGGTCTTCAACAATGAATACTATTTTAAGGGATGCCATGTGTATAAAAGAACATGTTAAAGGATCAATGCATTTAAGATCAACAATGATCGCAAAACAGCGTTCAGGTGCTATATCAAAAGTATGCGGTGGCGTCGCCAGTGTTGATTCTGCAGCTGCAGAGAAATTTTGTGGTGTTGGGAAAAAACCCTCCTAAATCTCCACAGCCCTCAACTTCTGCAGCGGTGTGCGTATCAGCTGGAGAGTTAATTCTGGAAACGATGCTTGAAAGATAAAACTTGTTGAATTATGCCTGTCTCCTCTCTCTTTTTTTTAATTTTTCCTGCGTATGAGATAAAAAAAAATTGAATAAATAACTCTATTTTCACCGAACATTTATTTTTTTCTTCAATCAAATTTGCGAGTGCTGCATAAGCATTTAGGGAAATTCCGACTTACGTACAGTTCTGCGGAATGCAACCCTAACATAAGTCGTGGGGTGGCTGTATTTCTTTGCATTGTCATGTCTGTTTTCCCTTTCATGTGAAAAATAAAATCTTTATAAATGACTGAAGTTGTTAGAGCTAATTTGTGATTACCATGTATATACTGGTTCTCCAAGCAGTGCACACAAGCTTCTTGAACTGTATGTGGCATTCTGTCAATGATATACAGGAAATTTGTTTTCAGGGATAGATGTAATTATTGCATTTTATCATTTAAAGCAGTAGTTGGTCACATCTTGAATACCACATACAAATTTGGAAATCTTGTTTTAGAAAGAAAATGAAACTGTTGGAAAGTGTGCAGAAAAGAGCAGGATTAGTTTGTGACACAAAAAATATTCTTACCAAAAAAGACTGGGGCTCTGTAAATTGTAATTTTGTCTGGAAACTATGCTTCTGTATGAAGACCTAATTGAATTGTTTAAGGCTTTAAAAAGGTTGAGTAAACTTAATGCTGATAACTTTACTCTCTGCCAGATTACACACATAGAGAAACAATTTAAATTTAAAAAGGATGAATGTGGAACAGATATGCGTAAATTCAGCCAGAGTAATTGATTGTTTGAATAAATTTGCATCTAGCAGTGTGCAAGCGAATATTTTGAATATGAGCAAAAGATTGGGGGGTGTGAAATGGTATTATCACCCACAGGTATACAAATTGACAGTTCATTCTTATTCCAAAAAAAGCTGGGAAAAAAAAAACTTCTTCAGTGTCTTAGTTTTTCTATTAAAGTAATATAGTACAGTAGAGCGTCAGTTATCCAGAATAATTAATGTCAGACCTCTTCTGGATAACCAAATTTTCCAGATAATCGAGCGTTAAGGTAAGATTAAATAAATTATGTTATAATGTATTAAGCTAAAAGAAAAAGACTTTATATATTGTGACAAAAAAACAAATTTATTTAATTTAAAAAATAATAATAGTAACTTATACATAAATTCAGATAAGTATTTTACTGCAAATTTTATGTGGAAAAAAGTTTTAAAGTAATTTTTTAAAATAATGTTTGATCTTTTTTGTTTTGTTTGTTGTTACCTTTTTTTTTTTTTTTTTCTTCTTCTCCCCCTACTAAATCTCTCAAGTTCCTTAACAATATCAATTTGATTATATTGCATTCATCTTGTTTTCTGCCCATTTCAGTGCTGTTTCTTTTCATTGACATTTTACCTTGAAAATCTGAGAAAAATAATAAATCGCACAGTTTCAGGCTGATATTATTCTTACCGAATCTGGAGCTAAACTAAACATAATATGAAATGAAGAGAAAAAAATATGCCATGGAAAATTCGGTTCATGGAAGAAAATGACTAAACTCTGTTACTCATGGTTTCCTTATCCAACATTTCACCAGATATACGAAGTAAAAAAAAAAAAAAAAACAGACAGAAATACTCTCATAACATAATAAACATTTATCTCAAATACTACTATTAATAATAAAAAAAATCAGCCTTTCAAATTACTCCGGATGACCGATGTTCTACTGCAGTTTAATAATTCTGTTGATATTTCATATGAATATTCTTTGTCATGCTCAAATTTTTTGATCCTAAAACAGCTAATTATTTATAGTTTCGAGAAAGATCGTTTTGTGTCTAATCTTCAGATGTCACTGGACTATCGAAATTTTGAAAATGTGGACATGGTCATAGAAGCAGTATTTGAAGACCTAGGAATTAAACATAAAGTATTACAGGAAGTAGAAGGAAAAATACCAGATCACTGCATATTTGCCTCAAATACATCTGCTCTTCCTATTACCAAAATTGCTGAAGTTAGCAAAAGACCAGAAAAGGTTTGTTTTTTTTTTTTTTTTTTTTCATTCATTTCCAGTCATAGTTAATTGACATTTTAAGAGTTAGTTAATAAAGCAACTCTATGCGTTGTAAATAAATAACTACCTTTTCGTCAAAGTTTACCCTAAACAGGTAGAATATTAAAATCTTATTTTATTTTCACAAATAAATGAATTTGTGAAAATGATGCTTCGAGTTTTCAGGGTAAAGCAGCATTGTAAATAATAATCTTCAAGTTTTCATAGTAAAGCAGCCTGAACAGAATCCTTTTCTTGATTTTCACAATAATGGCAACTGAAATTGCATTTGCTTTGAAAAAACAAAAGTTGCTGTCCTTGGCTGATTTCAAAACTACTTAAATTACATGACTTATGATTTGCCTTGTTACTGCTCTGTGAAATTAGACACTCTCTTCCATAAAGAATGCTTTCTACTTGCCGCCCCCCCTTCCATAATTTTTCAAAGCAGGGAAACTCGAGTATTGAAAGTTTTACCCATACAGGACTTTTGTGCTAACTATAAGGGCGCCTCCGTAGCCAGGTGGGAAGGAGCAGCAGTGCGTAGCACACGCTTCTTGATTAAACCTGGGTTCGAGCCCATCACCACCAAATACGGAGGATGCGGAAAGGTCAGGGAATGACCACGGCATAACCCGGAGCAATATGGCCTTAGTTGCTAATGCTCCTTAAAAAAAAACCAAACGACAACAACAACAACAGCTAACTATAAGGGTGCCTCCGTAGCCAGGTGGGAAGTAGCATCAGTGCGTAGCACATGCTTCTTGATTAGACCGGGGTTCGAGCCGTCACCACCAAATACGGAGGATGCGAAAAGGTCAGGGAATGACCACCACATATCCTGGAGCAATATGGCCTTAGTTGCTAATGCTCCTAAAAACCAAACCAAATAACAAAGCTAACTATAATTTGTAATTTTAACTTAGAAATAAAACAGTAGCTTTCTTATGTAGGCAGTTTCTTAAGGATAATAGTTAAATAAAAGGCTCTCTTTACATTTCCTACTGAAAAAATTGGTATATTAGTTTTAAAAAAAAAAAAAAAAAAAAAAAAAAAAGCTGAAATACCTGTTAAATCTTTAATGGTTTTCCTTTAATGTACATAATGGCTGGAGGATAAAAATTTGCTTTCAGCAAGACAGCTGAATGTAAATATTTACTATCATCCAGTGTCGTGGAGGTGGGAATGGTTTGAATAAAGTTAAGGAATAGTAATCTGCAACTTTCTGGTGTAGAATTTTAATGTTGCAACTCCAGCTGGCTTAAATTTCTGTTCTAGTTACATGGACCCAGCTGATTATGCTATTTTTTTTTTTTTTTTTTTTTTTTTTGCCGACTGTATAAGCTTGTTTCCTTGAATAATTTTCCAGTGCTAATAATAATACTTTCCATGTGATAACCTTGGCAGAACTGCTGAAGTGGCCAAAAAAATTGACAGTCTCTGCTTAGAAATACAGAAATCATTGCAATTTACAAGCATTTATGTATTTGCAAATTCCTCTTTAGTTGAATACCAGTTCCTAAAGCTTGTTAACAATAGTAATCAACCAATTATCATTATTATAAAAAAATTTCCCTTTTATTGGATTTTTTCCAACCTGCAACCGATACTGGTACCAAATTGCATGGGGTGGTTAGTTGTGTCCGATTATTAATATCTTTCTATACATTAAAATAATTTTCCTCTTAATGATATTTATTCATCTAATGAGAGAAGAGAGATGTGGATTACATAACAAATAGAAAAATACATAACAGAAGCTCGTTTTACTGTGGTAAAACAAGCTTCAGTTTAACCGTGGTCACGTGCTACGTTTATCTAACATGATCACGTGGTACCATTCTTGATTTCCATATGTAATGTATTATTTGAATTAAATAAATGCAATGAGGCATAACATTTTAAGAGTTTAAGATTCTATATCTATATAATATCGGTGTAGATACACCATAGACAACTCTTAAAGAAAAACTACGATTGTAGTGTGAAAGGCACCCGCTGATGAAAAGCCAACTAGCTTTGAAACGGTGCCATCGGGGTGGTGGTGCCCATCGAGAATAAGTGACAATAGTCTTCTCTATTAGTGAAGTGTTACTTATTCAAGGTAGTGCAATACATGGAAAACTCGTTGTGAAGGATGAGCACAATATGAGATACAGATGAAATGATGACTTTCACACTACAATCGTAGTTTTTCTTTAAAAGTTGTCTATGGTGTATCTACACCGATATTATATAGATATAGTAACGTATTTATGTATTCGTGGCTGAGGAAGACATACACATAGTTGAAAGCTTCTGTAAGTTTTTTTTTTTTTTTTTTTCCAAAGAAGCGAGTGCAGCAAGCAGGGGTGAAGTCCTCTGGTTATTATTATTGTTGTTGTTGGTTGAGGAACTCTCTTACTATCCTACAGGTGTTCTGTAACCTGCATTTCTGGAATTCCATATAAGTGTTATCTGGAAGGTTTATTGCTTCTAGGTTCTTAAGGAGGCTCTTTGGCACCGTGACAGTGGTTGACTTGGTGATTGGGATGGTCGTGACTTGTTGCATATGCTACAGCTCTTTGATTTCCTGTCTTTGGTCTGTGTACCTCCTGATCTTTTCCTCATAGGTTTTCACAACTGGTATTGGGCACTGCTATGTCAATCTGGTAGTTAGTCCTTTCCTTTTTGTCAGTGAGGGTTATGTCTGGTCTGCTGTGCGGGTTCATCTTGTCTCTTATTATGGCATGGTCCCAGTATAGTTTGTGAGTAAGGGTCTCTAGTATGGCCTGGTATATATATACTTGTAATACAGTGCACTTTCTTTGATAATTTTTGCTAGCTTCGGAATTATTATTCTTACAACCTTGTCGTGTCTATGAGTGCACTCCGTCTAGGTGATCACCCTGCATCCTGCAGTGATGTGCTGAATTGTTTCTGGGGCCAATAACATTGTCAACATGTGTTATTTGTCACTCAGAAATCAATACCAGGAACTAAAGGAATGTAATTCCTCTAGTTCCTGGTATTGATTACATGGTCGGGGATGGCAAGTATGAATGCTTCGGTCTTGGGGAAGAGCTTCCTATTAGTGAACCATGTGTTGGAAGCCATCTTATCTGTGTGTTCTTGATGGAGGTCATTGTATTGTCTACCATGGAGTGCCTTCTTTGCCCATCTTTCTGTCAACAAGGAGACCCACCCAAGGTGGGTGGGTCTCCTTCTTAAGGTTCATTGTTGTGTGCCGTTTGTCTGTCTTTCTTATGCCTTGGTAGATTATCATTAATCCATTTGTGTTTCCCCTGGAAGTAATCCCACAAGTTCTTAATCGCCTTCTCTTGTTCAGTAAGGTCAGTCAGTCCCTCCCTCCTTTTTGGGCTATGGTCAGTCTCTTGATGGCTGACTTTGGGTGGTGTTGGCAGCTGTTCATCTCCTCATTATCCTGGTTGATCTCATAATCTCTTCCAGCTGTGACCATGTTCCCACCATTCATCTTTAATTTTAGCAGGCTTCTTATAGTCTCTGGTGGTATTTCTCAGTCAGGCGGGCCTTGAGCTCCTTGTGTTCCAACTGGTGAGCCTGCATCATTCCCAGATATTTGTAGGTCTCTCCTTCTGCCATTGCTTCAATCTCTTCCTGATAATTTTGTCCAATGGGATGTCCTAGATGTAGTCCATGAGTCTTGCATTTGTCGATGCTAAATTTGATCCCGATGTCAGTGCTGAACTCTTCGGTGGTCCAGAGTAGTGTTGGAGTTGATTCTCATTATGACGTAGAGTTTGATGTCATCCATGTACATTGGGTGAGAGAAGGTACACAGGTTCTTCCTCCCTTCTTTTAGGATATATCCATACTTGCCATTATTGAGCATAGTGGACAGTGGGTTGAGTGCTAGAGAGAATTATAGTAGGAATCTTTCAGGGCATCTCCCTGAAAGATTCCTATTCTGATAGGATTAGTCTGGTCATGATGTTCTCAACCTTGATGGTGGTCCTTCATTTTACCATGGTTGCTTCTAGGAAGTGTGTCAGTGTCAGGTTGATGTAGATTTTCAGTGTCTCTATCAGCTAGCTGTGGAGCATGGAGTCAAAGGCCTTGCTGTAATTCATATAGGCCATGTACAGATTGCAATGTTTCTTGTAGGCTTGCTCCATTACTGCAGCATAAATGATCAATTGTTCCTTGTGTCCTCTGCTTACATCTGTCTCTAGCTTTGTTACTTGGTTGTTGTCATTGAAGTAGCCCAGTATTATTTACCAATTGAAATGTTCTGTGACTTGCCACAAGGTTCTGTGGGGACTCTGCTTCAGTATGGTATGGATCTGTGTGGGATCCATTCCCTTCTGCTGCTCAGCCATGACATTCTAGCTCTTCAGGTGGTCTGATATCTTCTTAATTATCCAGCTGGTCAGGATCTTGTACATTGTTGGGAGACAAGTGATTGGTCTGTACTTCTCTGGATTTGTGGTGTCTTTGTCTTTAACCTTCAGTAGGTAATACCTTGTGTCAGAGATTGTGATTGTGTCAGGGTGCCTTATTAACCCTGATAACTTCTCCAGTGTGTGTGCATGTGTGTGTGTGTGTGTGTGTGTGTGTGTGTGTGTGTGTGTGTGTGTGTGTGTGTGTGTGTGTGTGTGTGTGTGTGTGTGCGTAGCTGAACTTCTTGTACCATTAGTTGCGTAGTAATGGATGTTATCTATTCCTGAGGTTTGCAAGTTGTGGGACTTCTTGATCAACTGTTGTACTTGCTCCTCCTGAATCTCCCATTCTGTCACCTCTTGTTTGTCCTTCGTTTTCTTCTCTTCTAGATCTATCCAGGGGTCATGGCTGTTATGGCTAACTTTGCTGCTCCACAGGTTGTCTCAGAGCTCCTCGAGTGTTTCTGATCTTAGGATCTGTTCTCTCCTTCTCCTCTTGTCTAGTTTTCAACAAATATCTGTTGTCTGTTTTCTCCCTATAATGGCGGAGTCTCTTGCTGAGTGCCGGGAGTTTTTGCATGAGGATGTCAAGGTATGTTGCATGAAGGTGTCAGAGTGTGTTATCTTTCTTCAGGATGGGCTTCACTTTTCTGATCAGCTTCTTGCGTCTGTTACCCCATCGGTCTTGGGTCAGTTGGCCTATCTCTACTCTTATCCCTTCTATTTTCTGCTGTACCTTCTTTCCCAGGTAGGAGGTTCCTTGTCTGCATTTTTTTGCTGTTGGTCTCTGGTTTCCAGAGTAAAGCTCTGGAGACTAAAGCTGAAATTCATCTCATCTTTCATATTGTATGAATCATGTATTCTGAGGCTATATATCCTTATAGAGAGGAGAGTTAGCATTTTAAGAATGTGAATAACAGTTATTATCAATGGATTCCAAATAGTGCGTATGTGTGTACAACAGGTTCTATCAGGGCATGTTATATTCTAGGAGGCAAGTATGTTCTTATTGTGTACATCATATCCAAAAATTTCATTAACTCATATGAACCCCTGCCCAGAACTTGTACCTTATCTATATATCTTGAAAACTTCCCTATTAATTTTAATCAAACTCATAGAACCTTCTGGGGTGGGGTTCTGTGAGTTCTATGGGGGTGGGGGAATCTAAATTTCCTGAAAATTCCCCATTAATTTCACAAATAATATACCTGGTCTTGGTTCCAGTCTCAATTATTTGTTGCATGTATGGTTACTGAACTTTCCTTTATTATTCACAATGAATTCTTTCACTGCAAATGGTACTTGTTCTTGTGTCCACTCTGACATTCCTTGTCAGAGACTTCCTAATCTGAAATCTCCTCTGGCTTTAAAAAAACAGAGTAAACAGGTAGCCTGTTGGAGTGATGGAGGCAACATCTGTTGGGAGAGTGATGGAGGCAACATCTGTTGCCTCCATCACTCTCCCAAACCTATAAATCCCTCTGAACTTTTTGAATTTCCTTTTTGAAATTCTACTTTCTCTGATATAACTTTCCTAACTGTGAAATAATTGTTCTGTTGACAATGGCTATTTTAATGTTCACAATTCCAGTTTTTTTTTTTTTTTTTTTTTTTTGCCAGTTCAGAAAAGCCTGTGGCTTCCTTGCACTATATAGCAAATACTATTACTATTATTTGGAATGTTACAACTTGCATTTGCTAAAACAAGACAGAGCACAGTAGGCCCTAATGAAATTCATTATCCAAAGATAAAGCATCTTGATGAGAATTCCTTATATATTCTTTTGCTTCTGTGTAACAGAACCTATCCTGACAGTTGATTTTTTTTGACACTTGATTATACTAGCTTTTCCAAAACTGGGAAAGATTGCACAAACCAAAATCATTATTGCCCAATTGTCTTTAAAAAAATCTTACAAATAATGTTAAATAATCATCTAATATCATTTCTTCTGACACATAATCTTCATAGGCTTAGTCAGTATGGTTTGAAAAATAGATCATCTTTGGATGTCGTGATAGAGACAGAAGCAGATGTATGCAACACCTTTCTCAGAAATGAGCACTTGGTTATAATATGCCTCAACATTGAGAAGCCTTTTGATTTTCCATGGAGATAGATCCTGTAATGCTTACACAGACTGGGCATGTGAGGCCTTTTCTATAACCATATTCTCTCCCAAAAGTATATTCAAGAAATTTCCCAAGGCTCAGTCCTTAATGCTATTCTGTACGCAATTAAAATTAACCTCATCACACAAAACATTCTTGAAAATGTTGACACATATTTATACACAGATAAACTTATTTCATGTTATCACTTATTTCACTCACACAATAGAGAGACAATTACAATGGTCTATAAATAAAGTAACAACATAGACTATCTGTATTGGAAATCAGATCTCAGTACAGAAAATGGCAACAATAGAGTTTGGTAAAAAATGTAGTATACACACCCTGATCCAGAATTATGAATAGATAACTAACAATTCCACTTCCACCAACCAACTACCCGCTGGCCAGAGGCAAATTTCCACACATCTATCCTACCTCTGTCTTTCCTCAATTTGAATTTATGCCCTCTCAGGTGATTATTCTGAGCAAGAGGAAGAATCCCATTAGCATTGAGCATAGCTCAAACCATTCAAGGCTTTAAACACCTCTATCAGATCACCTTGCTGATGCCTAGTCTCCAGACACTGTAATTTGCAAAACTTAAGCCCTTCTCTGTACTCGTTCCAGCAACTCTACATCCTTCTTGAAATGAGGCCTCCAGACCTGTATACAGTACTCAAGGTGTGATCTAACCATTGCCTTATACAAGGGAATAATGACCTCCTTATCCCTGCTAGAAAAATTCCTGTATATCATTGACAAGACACCATGAGCTACTCTTGCAGCCCACCTGCACTGCTCAGAGAACTTCATATCTGCCTGCACAATTACCCCCAGGTCCTTTTCATTCTCTACCACTGTCAGTGTAGTACCACAGAGTTGATACTTTGCTCTGGGGTTGCTGCTTCCCATATGTAGTACTTTACATTTGTCAATGTTAAACTTCATTTACCACCTCTCAGCCAATCTGCCCAACCTTTCTAGATCCTGTTGCAGCAGCATAGCGTCAGTAGTGTCCTTAACAACCCTGCCAACCTTTGTATCGTTTGCAAATTTATATGTACATAACGTATATGTACATAAATTTATATGTAAAATAATTTATATGTACATAATGTCAGTTAAAAGAAATTAGATATCCTCAGGGCAATATTTTCCATGAAATGGGATGCAGATCACGTTTTTATTGCTGCACATATACCAGAATATGAAAAGATCTAGGTTGGACAATGGAGCTCCTATTCATCATGGTGCTTTGTGCATTGTCTCAGGAGCCATATGAACATCAGCAGTACAAGTTTATGCACTGAAACCCATAAACTTTCTCTTAATTTTTCCAGATAAGTTCTTCTGAATTATGCAGCATAAACTCGAAGCCTTCTTGGTTATCCAACACGTAGTAATATCTGTGTAACCCAAGTTGTATAATGTTATATAAAAAAAACTCAAAGATTTGCAAACTAGCCGATATACAACTAAGGATTTACTTTTGGAACAGGAAATAAACATGGACAGAATCTTTTGAGATCATTCCACATCTCATTTGCCATGGGAAATCAGCTTACTTGACTGTGACATGGAACTCATGCGGTAGAAGGCGACAATGCATCAGACAAAGTGCAGTGTGTTAGCCTTCCCCCCGATCTCCATGTTGTGTACTCTGTTTGTGTAGCACAGAACTCTGTGTAGGCCAGAGATTTAACATCAGCATTGGTAAGGGCACATGATGCAAGAAAGCAAGCTTATATAGCATCAGCCAAAAAAAAAAAAAAAAAAACACCCCCTTCTCATTTCACCCATTGAATTCCTCCAAATGTTTGTCCAGTTCTGCCTTGAATTAGTTTAAGCTATCAACTTCTACAACGACAGATGGAAGTTTGTTCCAGCAATCAACCACCTGCTGGCTTACAGCAAACTTCCGCACATCTATCCTACAACTGTCTTTCCTCAATTTGAATTTGCCCTCTCAGGTGATTATTCTGAGCAAGAGGAAGAATCCCATCAGCATTGAGCATGCTCAAACCATTCAAGGCTTTATACGCTCAATCAGATCACACCGCAGGTGGCTAGTCTCCAGACACTGTAATTTGCAAAACTTAAGCCTTTCTTCGTAAGAGCAACCCTTTGTTCCATTCACTAATCTTGTTGCCCTTCTCTGTACTCATTCCAGCAACTCTATATCCTTCTTAAAATGAAGCCTCCAGCAAAGTGGCCTGACCTTTGCTTTATACTAGGGGATAATCACCTCCTTATCCCTGCTAGAAAAATTCCTGTATATCATTGACAAGACACCGTGAGCTACTCTTGCAGACCGTCTGCACTGCTCAGAAAACTTCATATCTGACTGTGCAATTACCCCCAGGTCCTTTTCACTCTCTGCCAGTGTCAGTGTAGTATCACACAGTTGATACGTTACTGTGGGGTTACTGCTTCCCATATGCAGTACTTTACATTTGTCAATTTTTCCTTCCGTTGCCACCTCTCAGTCCATCTGCTCAACTTTTCTAGATCCTGTTGCTGCAGCATACTGTCATTAGTGTCATTAACAACGATGCCGACCTTCATATCGTCTGCAAACTTGGACATTAAGCCTGATATACCATCATCGATGTCATTAATGAACACAGAAAACAACAATGGACCCAACACTGAACCCTGGGGGACTCCACTAATTCCTGTATATCATTGACAAGACTTTTCCCACTCAACCATCCCTTTATCCATAGCAGCAATTTGCCTCCAATGCCACACTGCTCTAATTTGTGCAGCAGTCTTCCATGTGCAACAGTATCAGAAACCTTTCTAAGATCCAAAAATATGATATCAAAATTATTCTTTGCATCCAGTTTCTTTGTTACTACATCATAGTATCCAATCAAATTGGTCACACAAGAATTCCCTTTAACAAACCCATGCTGTGTCCAAACTATAGCTGAAGCCTTGTCTAGATGATCCTGCAATGCTTCTTTAACCAGGTCTGTAATTACCTGTGTCTCCCTTTGATTCTCCTTTGTGGATTGGTGTCACATTTCCAGCCCATGGATTACCTCCCCTGTGTCCAAGCAAGCTCTCATAATTATGGTTAAGGGTTTGCTTACTTCCTTTGCTTCCTCCTTTAATATAACTGGATAGATTCCATCTACCCCAGGTGCCTTTCTTATGTTTCTCCTCCACACTTTACTCTCATTTATCACAAGATTATCTAGCTTACTGCCAGAGTTTAATACACCTTTGGCATTCCCCTCCCTGAATAATTCCTCATGTGTGAATGTAGATGCAAAATATTCATTTAGTTTGTTAACTATCTGAGCAGGATCATCAACAGTTGAACCATTGATATCAAGTGGACCAATCTGATTCATCCCCTTTCTTCTAGACAAAGTAGGTAAAGAACTCTGCTGTTTCTCTTTGCATCCTTTCCCAAAGATTTCTCTTAATCTGCTTTTGCCTGCCTAATCTCCTTTGTGACTTGGTTACAGACCAGCTTATATCTATGATAGGCTTCTGTGTCACCTATTAATTTATATGTATCCCTGGGCGCCTCCGTAGCCAGGTGGGAAGAAGCAGCAGTGCGTAGCACACGCTTCTTGATTAGACCGGGGTTCGAGGCCGTCACCACCAAATACGGAGGATGCGGAAAGGTCAGGGAATGACCACCGCATATTCCCGGAGCAATATGGCCTTAGTTGCTAATGCTCCTAAAAACCAAATAACAAACAAACATATGTATCCCATGCATTTTTTTTCTCTGCCATATATCTAATGAGTTCATCTGATATCCATTTAGGCCTAAATCTTGAACAATATTTCTTAGTTGGTATGAAAGCCTAGTAGCTTCCAAGATCATTTCTTTGAATGCTTCCCATTTTGAATTTGCTGTCAGTAACATCATCAGTTGGTCCCACTGGATAGAATTTAAATACTGTCTCAGACCACCATAGTCACTGTTATGAAAGCAAAAACACTTCCCCTTACCCCTGATGGTAGTTACCCCGTTGAGTAAATCCCACTTGAGCACACTGTGATCACTGTCAGCTAGTAGTTCCTTTATCTGCAGATTATTAATGTTTGAAGAATCACTACTGATAATCAGATCAAGAAAACTGCTAGATTGGGGGGATACAAGGACTAATAGATTAACAGTAGCCACTGGCAGAGGTGAAAGTGATTCTTGCACTGCTTCTATTGGAATGAGCCGCAGCCTGGAAAATAAGATGCAGGATATTTCAGAGACTGCTGGGAATCATTGGGGTACAAGTAAACACATGGGTTGTGTTAGGGTAGCTAAGAAAAAGAACAGGTGCATGTATACTTGTGTGTACACCAATGCTAGGAGTTTAGTAAATAAATTTGATGAATTTGAGGTATTGCTCAAAACATCAAAGGCAGATATTGTGGGGATTTCAGAGACGTGGTGTCACACAGATATAAGAAATGCAGAACTGGAATTTGGGGAGTACAATGTCTACAGAAAGGATAGACAGGATAGGAAGGGAGGAGGGGTTATGCTATTAGTTAAAAAACACATAAAATCCAAGGAAGTGAAGCCAGTCGACATCGCTGGACAGTGCAGTGTCGAGTCAGTTTGGTGTGACATAAGCATTGGGAGATCAAAATTGAGAGTAGGAGTGTGCTATAGGCCTAATGACTCTGATGAGTATAATAAGAAACTGTTCGGAGAAATAGAGTGGGCCAGTAAATCAGAGAGTCTTATAATGGGGGATTTTAATTTCCCAGATATTGACTGGAATTTGGGGGCTGGTCACTCACACAGTAGCAAGGCTTTTGTGGATTTATTGGATGATTGTTTTCTACATCAGCATGTTCGGGAGGCAACTAGAGGGAGTAATACTCTTGATTTGATTATCAGTAGTGATTCTTCATGCATTAAGAATCTGCAGATAAATGAACCACTTGGTGGCAGTGATCACAGTGTGCTGAAGTGGGAGTTACTCAAAGAGGTAACTACCATTAGGGGTAAAGGGAAGGGGTATTGCTTTCGTAAAGGCGACTACAATGGACTGAGACAGTATTTAAATTCTATACAGTGGGATCAACTGATGATATTGCCAACAGCAAATTCAAAATGGGAAGCATTCAAAGAACTTATCGTGGAAGCTACTAGGCTTTACATACCAACTAAGAAATATTGTTCAAGGTTTAGGCCTAAATGGTTGTCAGATGAACTAATGAGGCATATGGCAGAGAAGAAAAATGCATGGGATACATACAAATTAACATGTGACACGGACGCCTATGATAGATACAAGTTGATCTGTAACCAAGATACAAAGGAGGTTAGGCAGGCGAAGGCAGATTACGAGAGATCCTTGGCAAGGGATGCGAAAAAAAACAGCAAAGAGTTCTTTACTTATGTAAACTCTAGAAGGAAGGGGATGAATCAGATTGGTCCACTTGAGATCGATGGGTCAACTGTTGATGACCCTGCTCGGGTAGCTAACAAACTAAATGAATATTTTGCATCGACATTCACACATGAGGAGTTATTCAGCGAGGGGAATGCCAGAGGTGTATTCAACTCTAGCAGTAAGCTAGAGAATCTTGTAATAACTGAGAGCAAAGTGGAGGAGAAATTGTTGAAGATAAACACAAGAAAGGCACCTGGGGTGGATGGGATCTATCCAGTTATATTAAAGGAGGCAGCAAAGGAGGTAAGCAAACCCTTAGCCATAATTATGAGCTTCCTTGGACTCAGGGGAGGTACCCATTGACTGGAGATGTGCAAATGTGACCCCAATTCACAAAGGGGGATCAAAGGCTGACACAAGTAATTATAGACCTGTGAGTTTAACTTCTGTTCCCGGAAAATTAATGGAGGCACTGGTGAAAGAAGCACTGCAGGATCATCTAGACAAGACTTCAGTTATAGCTAGGACACAGCATGGTTTTGTTAAGGGGAAGTCTTGCCTGACCAATTTGATTGGATACTATGATGCAGTCACAAAAGAACTGGATGCAGGGAATAACTTTGATATTATATACTTGGATCTTAGAAAGGCTTTTGATACTGTTGCACATGGAAGACTGCTGCACAAATTGGAGCAGTGTGGCATTGGAGGCAAGTTGCTGCTATGGATAAAGGGGTGGTTGAGGGGGAGAAGACAGAGAGTGGTAATCAATGGACACTGCTCATCGTGGACTAATGTTATTAGTGGAGTCCCTCAGGGTTCAGTATTGGGGCCTTTATTGTTTTCTGTATTTATAAATGATATTGATGATGGTATATCGGGCTTAATGTCCAAGTTTGCAGACGATACAAAGGTTGGCAGGGTTGTCAAGGACACTACTGACACTATGCTGCTGCAACAGGATTTGGAAAGGTTGAGCAGATGGGCTTCGAGGTGGCAAATGAAGTTTAACATTGACAAATGTAAAGTACTACATATGGGAAACAGCAACCCCAGAGCAACGTATCAACTCTGTGGTACTACACTGACAGTGGTAGAGAATGAAAGGGACCTGGGGGTGGTGGTGCAGGCAGATATGAAGTTCTCTGAGCAGTGCAGACGAGCTGCAAGAGTAGCTCATGGTGTATTGTCAATGATATATAGGAATTTTTCTAGCAGGGATAAGGAGGTGATTATTCCCTTGTATAAGGCAATGGTCAGGCCACACCTAGAGTACTGTATACAGGCCTGGAGGCCTCATTTCAGGAAGGATGTAGAGCTGCTGGAACGAGTACAGAGAAGGGCAACTAGATTGGTGAATGGGACAAAGGGGTTCTCTTACGAAGAAAGGCTTAAGTTTTGCAAATTACAGTGTCTGGAAACTAGGCACCAGCGGGGTGATCTGATAGAGGTGTACAAAGCCTTGAATGGTTTGAGCATGCTCAATGCTGATGGGATTCTTCCTCTAGCTCAGAAAAATCACCTGAGAGGGCATAAATTCAAATTGAGGAAAGACAGATGTAGGATAGATGTGCGGAAATTTGCCTTTAGCCAGCGGGTGGTTGGTGGGTGGAACAGACTTCCATCCCTTGTCGTGGAAGTTGATAGCCTAAATAAGTTTAAGGCTCAGCTGGACAGGTATTTCGAACGAACAGAGGGGTGAAGTGGAAGTGGTTATTTTTATTTATTTATGTTACTTTTTTTTTTTTTTTTTTTTGGCTGATGCTGCGTAAGCTTGCTTTCTTGCATCAAATGCCTCTACTAATGCTAATGCTAATGCTAATTTCTCGCTCTAGCTGCCTGCCGTAAACATGCTGCTGTATAAAACAATCATCCAATAAATCCACAAAAGCCTGGCTAGTCTGTGAGTGACCAACCCACAAATTCTCATCAATCTCTGGGAAATTAAAATTCCCCGTTATAAGACACTCTGATTTACTGTCCCACTCTATTTCTCTGCACCATTGCTCATTATACTCATCAGATTCATTAGGCCTATTACACACCTACTCTCATTTTTCTTTTCCCAGTGCTTGTCACACCAAACAGACTCAACATTGCATTTTCCACCCACTTGAATTGGATGCACTTCCTTAGATTTTATGTTTCTTAACTAACAGCATAACCCCTCCTCCCTTCCTGTCCTGTCTATCCTTTCTGTACACATTGTACTCCCCAAATTCCTATTCTGCACCACATCTCTGATACCCCAACAATATCTGCCTTTGATGTCTTGACTAGCACTTCAAGCTCATCAAATTTATTAACTATACAGTAATACCCCGACTTACGCTACCCCGATTTACGCGAACTCTGAGTTACGTGGTTCTTGATTTTTTCGTTTGCCAACACTGCCGCCCACTATCTTCAAGGTTGTTTTTCATATGTTATCGATATATGGTGCGACGGCGGAGAGTGAGAGCGAAAGATGAACAAAATTCAACTTTACTGCGCATGAGCTGCACACATATTCAAGAATTTGTATTCCAACTGTCATATTTATATGTGTGCATTCGAATTCGTGCTCAACGTTTGTCGGAAATTACATCGTTTTCACGAGAGAAATGGATCGCGTCGGTCGAGCCGTATACAGTCAGTCCTCGTATAACACGTGTTTACACTACACGAATTCGATCATACACTATTTATAAATACGGTAACAATATCTTATAATATAACACGAACCGATTTGGCTTATGCACGATTCGCCTTTGTGTTTACAAGAAATGGCAGTCGAACGCAGAATCACCCCAACCGAACGCAACACGATAGGAACGAAGAGAAGATTCTGAAAATGTATTTGTTTTAGGGGAAACACATTTCACCATAATAACGTAAAAACCAACACAATTCCAGTATCTGTGTGCAATTAGATGGAGTTTACTACCAGTTTATAACAGATTCCACTAGCAGAAATGCAACTGGATTTTTATTGTTTTATGGTAGTAACCCCTAGAAATGTGAGGCGTTAATAGTGTATCTCTGCCTTTATGGTGTTGTTTATTCAGTTGCTACGTGCGTGCAGCTTTGTTTAAGCGTATCGAGCGTGCCTCCTCGTTTTGTAATTGTGCTTTATTCCCTAAAAATAGTAAAATACTTAAAAGGTGTGAAAAGGAAGCATACTGGTGAAGACACTGCAGACTCAGAGAGAAAAAGAAAAGCAATTATCGATAAACAGAGGCGGACTGGATCAAAAATTCTTACCCGGGAAAATTTATAGTGGCCTCATACTATGGTTTATGGCCAAAATCACACCGGCCTCCGGCCCACCGGGGTTTCCCCGGTAAGGCTTATGGCCAGTCCGCCTCTGTCAATAGAGAAAAAATATGAAATTGTGAAACGCTTTGAGCGAAATGAAAGACCATGTGATATTGCACGTGCTACAGGCCTAAATGAGGCAACGGCGAAAAGCACATGACAATTGCAAACTTGACAGAAGGTCTTAGCTCGATTGAAAAGGGCTTAAAAATTTTAGAAAACATAGACTCCAACAAGGAACGCGTTATAGTTACAAAGCAAGGAATAAAAAAATTATTAGCTTGCTACGAAGAAATTCTGCGTGAAAAAAAGAAGTCTCTGTGTCGTCAGACGAATTTGTTAGATTTTATGAAGCCATCGACATTGAAATAATTTTTTTAATTAAGTCATTTATTTTTTTTAATACATATTTTGTATTAATATATATAAAGAACTGCAATTTTATTAATATTTTTCTTCTAAACTAGTGTTTTTGTTAGTCCTTGGTCCCAATTAAACAAAATTTATATGTATTTATATGCAAAGTTGTACCCCGACTTATGCGAATTCGACTTAAGTGATTTTCGTCGGACCCACCTATCGCGTAACTTTGGGGTATTACTGTACTCCTAACATTGCTATGCATGCACCTGTTTCTGCTCTTAGTTACCCTAACACAGCCCATGTATTTACTTGTTCCTCTATGACTTCCAGTAGTACTGGAAATCCCCATTGCCTTGCTTTCAGTAGAAGCACTTCAAGAATCATTTTTACCTCTGCCAGTGGCTACTGTTAATCTATTAGTCCATGTATCCCCCCCCAATCTAGCAGTTTTCTGACCCACCTAACTCTGCCTCAATAGCATCAGCAAATATCCTTGCACCCTTTCTATTTAAGTGTATCCTGTTAACAAGCACAGACCAGGCTGAGAAAAATTCTATCCTTTGAGCCTTGCACAATCTCTCCTGGGCCGAATTGATTGACGAGGCTCTCATCATATACTCCCTCCTATCTTGTTTGGGCAAAATGGCATACACTTTCAAATTCAACTCTAATTTATGGCTTTTTTTTTTTTTTTTTTTTTTTCAACATTGACCTGTACTTGTTAAGTAATTCCTCCCAAAAATTTTGAATTTAAAAATTTAAAAAGTGTGTGGGGCATGGAAGGATGTTTGTTTGTTATTTGGTTTTTAGGAGCATTAGCAACTAAGGCCATATTGCTCCCGGATAAACGGTGGTCATTCCCTGACCTTTCCGCATCCTCCATATTTGTGGTGACGAGCTCGAATCCCGGTCTAATCAAGAAGCGTGTGCTACGCACTGCTGCTCCTTCCCACCTGGCTACGGAGGGGCATGGAAAGATGTGTAGTGTTGTGTACCATTGTTCTTCTGATCTTTTAGCTGTTGGGACCCACTATTTCCGCACTTGGCCCCGGGGAGGCAGGTCATGTATCCAGTAGATTTTATTTTGTACTCTGTTAGGCCCTGCCACCTAGTTTCTGAAGATTTCAGTGGCAATGGCCTATGTGGAAAAAAAAAAAAAAAAAAAAGAGGGCATTAATGCTACAATTACAAAAGGCTGAGAGAGGTTTATGTAAGCGCGGTTTAAATTTCGACATTATTAATTGATAAATTGTGTGAGGTGTACATTGGTGAGTTAGACAGAGTGGGGGGACTGAAGGCTGGGGGGAAAGACAGAGGTATGGGGCGATAGAGAAGGCGACCTCAGAAAGTCAGCGAGGATACCCATACCTCGACAGATAGAAGGAGGAGGGGGGGGGGACAGGGACCCATCTTCTCCTGGCCAGGGAGGAGAGTAAAAGAAGACCAGGCGAGTGCTCTGTTTGATTGCCAATGTGGCTTGTGGCAGAGAAGCTGCTGGTGTCTCCAATGTCTGGGTTTGGAGTCTTGTGTGGGATCAGGTCCCGTTCCTTGATTTTTAATCACTTCCTTTGTTTCTTCTAATTCTGGTGACAGTTCAGTGGATTACCTTTCATGGGACACAGTTCAGTCCATGTTTGTTCTTCTGTATATTTAATGCAACACTCCATGTGCATCTGTATGCTGATGCCTCTAAAACAGGGAATTGCAGATTGTAGTCCATAAAATGATACAATTACTCAGTCTCTCTCAGTAAAATGTAGGATATATATACTACTGAACTGTTTGCCACATTGATATAACTCACCTTGAAAAGACATCATCTTCACAGATTCAAATAATTTATGCAATCTTTAAGAGCCATATATACCTTGCAGTGAGAGAACCACTCTTCCTACCCACATATAAGAAAAATTTGTGTATCTCATTTTAGGTTTGATTCTTCTTGATTCCAGTACATTCTGGAATTCCAGGAAACAAGTTGACTGACCAAACTGGAAAAAAAACCACCAAATGCATTTTTATTAAACCCCGAAGTACCATATAATGATTTCATCCCTGTTGCAAAACTGAATGGATTAAATTTGGGGAAAAAAGCAAACAAATAATATCAAA
The DNA here is from genome assembly GCF_048544385.1 of Mastigoproctus giganteus. Classification (NCBI taxonomy): domain Eukaryota; kingdom Metazoa; phylum Arthropoda; class Arachnida; order Uropygi; family Thelyphonidae; genus Mastigoproctus; species Mastigoproctus giganteus. The sequence goes on from NC_143579.1 coordinate 100,430,275, forward strand.
CAAAACAAGGACCCAAACAATGGAAATCAAGAAATTGCTCAGACGTAAAGAAGTCATTGCCAAGCTACATTTTGGGCGCACACTTTTCTTCTGATAAAAGATGATCCTTGATCCTTCCTAGTGTCACAGATGCCATGCTTGACTGACAGCAGTATATATTTTTACAGTATGTCCACTTTATCATAATGCTTGACAGAGTGTTTTAGTCTGTCATTTTACAAGGCAATTCAAACAATAATGATATTTTTACTTTCTTAAAAATAATAAACTTAACAACTCGCATTTAAAATAAACTTGAACGTGCTCAGCATAATACCATGCACAATACAGCCAAAGCATCTTTTGCACTAAAAAAAAACAACTTGCATTCATAATGGAAGAGTATTATCTGGAGATAAGCCTTATGAGATTAGAGTTGCATCAGCCTTATTTTGCTGTAATGTGCCTAGGGATGGGTATTTTAGAAGTACAGAGTAAAAAGAGAAGAGCAAATTGTACTTTGCACCCATTAGAATTCAGTTAGTATTGTATTAGCCATATAGTGCAAGGAAACCATAGGATTTTGCTTCACTAGCAAAAATAAAAAAAAAGTAGACAAATTATGTACTTCTTTCTCACTTAGGTAAATATACGGTTGACCTTTTACTTTCTTCAAATTGTCAGCCTCAACCAGGCAACAACTCACTGGCTAAAAGAAAAAATTCTACAATCTATGAGAAATGATCATTTAATTTGCGGACTGGTATAAGAGTTTTTTTACCCCACAAACTTTCCATAACTGCCATTAGAGGTGCTCTCCCTGTTTGCTACTGAGCAGATTCTTTGTGCACATGCCAGTACTTGTCGAGCTAGTGTTGCATGAAGAGTTTTTAGACGAGCGTTTTGAAGCATATATCATGTTGGACATACAGATTGAACATCAATATGTGATTCATTATTGTGTAAGATGGAGCTTAAGTGCATCAGAAACAGTTAAAGAGATGATGAAGCAGAAGCGTATGCTAATGAGTGTCTTGGTAGGATGGCCATATTTAAATGGCACAAGCAATTCAGTGAAGGCCGTGAGTCTCTTGCAGATTGACCCAAGGTCTGTTAAGCCTTCCTCCTCAATAACTCCTGAGCAAATTTTAAAAGCCCAGGAAATCTTGGATGAAGAGAAGTGAATTACACTTCGTGAATTAGCTGTTAGAATGTTCATTTCATATGGTAGTGCTCACAATATTGTGAAAGGTCACCCGAAAATGTTGCGAATCTGTGCCTGCAGGATTCCCCACACTCAAGAACAAAAAAAGCAAAGAGTAGACTTATGCAAAGAAATGATTGATCATTTTGAAACACAGAATCAAACCTTCTTAAATTGAATAGTAACTTGTGATTAAACTTGGATTTTTCGCTATGATCCAGAGACAAAACAACAGTCAGGTGTGTCGAAGCATTCTGATTCACCAAGACCTAAGAAATTTCAAGCTTCTCTTTTGGCTGAGAAACAAATGGTTCCTATGTTTTTTGACATGAAAGGCATTCTTGTTAAACTTCTTTGTGCCTCGTAGAACAACTATGAATAAAGAAGCGTACTCTCGGATTCTTGGAGTCAAACTTTGCTGTGCCATTCATGAAAAACATCAAGAACTTTCTAGTGTGAAGTGGTTTCTCTATCAAAACAATGCTAGGCCCCATACGGCTAATATTGTGCAGGCAGTGATCATTGCCAAGGCTCTGCCACCCCCCCCCCCATTTAGCGGATTTAGCCCTGTGTGATTTCTTCCTATTTCCATATCTGAAGGAACCTCTGAAAGGCAAGTGTTTCGCATCCGACAACAATTCTTGCAGAGCCACAATGTAAGCACTTCACAGTCTTTCAAAAAAAATGGCTTGCAAGAAGCATTTAATATATGGGTACAAAGGTGGTGAAAGTGTGTAAAGTCTGAGGGAGAGTATTTCGAGAACGGCAAAACCATAGAAGACTCAGATGATGACAGTTAAGATAAAATCTTGCACCACTGCGTGAATTAAATGATCTCTCCTCTTAGTTTAAACTTCCTCCCCTGTAATTTTAATTTATGTCACTAGTTCTGAAATCTTTTATAATAACAAAAATTTTGCTTTCATTCATTCATTTTACTAACCACTCTCAGAGCCTTATAACCTCAGTCATGTCCCCTCTAAAGGGCTTGACTGTGTAGCCTACATAATTGAAGCCATTCTTCATATGGTTGTCCTTTTGCTGATCTCACCATGCAAGTTGCCCTTCTTTAGGCCCCTTTCAAGAAGCTGAATGTCTTTTTTTTAGATGAGATCTCCATATTTGGACACAGTATTCCAAGTGCCTCACAATTGCCTTATTTGGTAGGATTATTACCTCCCTGTCTATACAGGATATTATTTGATAAATCATTGAGAGAACATCATGGGCTTTCCAGACCACCTGTTTACACTGCACAGAGAACTTCATTTTTACATCATAATTGAATCATAACTCCCACATCCCTGTGTTCACTGATCAAGAGTACACACAGTCTGCTCTTGATCAGTGAAGTTGAAGAATATTGTGTTCCTGGGAACAGATAAGTTTAATAAAACAACAAAAAATTTTGCTGTTTTATTCACCTAATTAACATATTAAATTGTATTCAGTACATGGCTTTATAGTCCTAGTCACATTTGTTTGGGGGAGGGTGCCGACCGGGCTAGCCGGGTGGGTAAAGTGCCTGCCTGGCAACCCAAAGGTCGCGGGTTTGAATCCTGCCTCGGGCTTGGGTCAAAGTACTGCAAAAACCTTGGGAGGTGCATTATGGCCACAGAAGCCGATGCGCCAACAACTACCAAGAGCATCCTTTCATTTCATTCACTAATCTTGTTGCCCTTCTCTGTACTCATTCCAACAGCTCTACATCCTTCTTAAAATGAGGCCTCCAGACCACACCTTGAGTACTGTATACAGTACTCAAGGTGTGGTCTGACCATTGCCTTATACAGGGACACAATCACCTCCTTATCCCTACTAGCAAAATTCCTAAATATTGGCAAGATCCCATTAGCTACCCTTGCAGCTTGTCTGCACTGCTTGAAAACCATATCTGACTGTACAATTACCCCCAGGTCTTTTTCATTCTCCACTACCCTGATACCGCCCAGTTGGTATGTGTGGTACTGTTACACTGGGGTTATTGCTACCCATATGCAATACTTTTCATTTGTCAATGTTAAACTTCAGTTGTCACCTGTCAGCCCATCTGCTCAACTTTTCTAGATCCTGTTGCTTACTATCATTACCCTATCAATGTTCATATTGTCTGAAAACGTTGATATTAAACCTAATATACCTTCATCAATATCATTGATAAATACAGAAAATTACAATATGTCCAACGTGGACACCTGGGGAACTCCACTAATAACATTAGTCCATGAAGAGCCGTGTCCAATGATTGCTATTCTCTGTCTTCTTCCACTCAACTATCCTTTAATCCACTCTAGCAACTTGCCCTTAATGCCATACTGCTCTAACTTGTACAGTAGTCTTCCATGTGCAACAGTATCAAAAACTTTCTTAAAATCTAAGTATATGATATCAAAATTATTTTTTTGCATCCAGTTCCTTTGTGACCACATCATAGTATCCAATCAAATTGGTCAGGCAAGACTTCCCCTTAACAAACCCATGCTGTGTCTAAACTATTACTGTAGTGTTGTCTAGATGATCCTGCAGTGCTTCTTTAATCATTAATTCCATTACTTAATCATGTCACCTTTTGATCCCCCTTTGTGAATCGGGATATGTTTGCACATCTACAGTTCATGAGGATCTCCCCTGAATCCAAGGATGCCCTGATAATCATAGCTAAGGGTTTGCTTACTTCCTTTGCTGCCTCTTTAATATAAATGATAGATCCCATCCACCCCAGGTGCCTTCCTTATGTTTATCTTCAGCAATTTCTCCTCCACTTTGCTCTCACTTATTGCAAAATCATTTCACTCCCTGCCAGAGTTAGATAAGCTTCAGGCCTCCACTTTCCTGCAGAATTCCACATGTGTGAATGTAGCTGCAAAATACTGATTCAGTCTGTCAGCTACCTGAGCAGAATCATCAACAATCGAACCATCGATATCAAGTGGACCAATCTGATTCATCCCCTTCCTTCTAGGGGACATGATAAAGCTGAGGGAGATGTTTTTCTGTGTGTTTTGTGTAGAGAGTGTGAAGCAATTATTTGGCAACTAAGTGTTCTGATGGTCATTTTTGAGAGCTTGAAGACTTTAATTCCTTTGAGTGCTGGATACCCTCAAAAGAATTAAAATAAGGGTTCAATCAAGCTCTCAGCTTTCCAAGTCAATGCCAGAGTGCTCAGTTGAAGATCAGGCAACACAATGGCTTCCCCAAGGCAGAATGATGGTCCCATTATTGTTGATGACTCTGTTGTCAGAGAATCTGGAAATATATTGCCCAAATTGTATAGGTGTATAGGACCAGGGTATGTCTGTAACAAAGTTGATTACGTTGTACAGAATATGTCATCTTTTAACGGCAAAAAAGGTGATATTATAGCACACACATTAGTATTAATTAATGACATTAAGAGTAGGTGATCTGCAGAATTACGATAGGAGGAAGTATGTGATAAGAGCCTTATCAATCAATTCAGCCCAGAAAAGATTGTGCAAAGCTCAATCTCGGCTTGTTAAAAGGTCTGGGCTTGTTAAAAGGAGAGACTAATTCTACAGGGATGCGATACACTTAAATAGAAAAGGTATAACAATATCTGTTAGCTTGTGGGGGGGAGGGATACACAGACTAATAAATTAACAATAGCTGCAGGCAGAGGTGAAAGTGATGCTTATACTACTTCTACTGGAAAGCAAGGTTCCAGGGATTTCAAGGCCTGCAAGTCATCATGGAACAAGTAAATACATGCAATGTGTTAGGGTAACTAAGAGTAAAAATGGGTGCATGCATGCATACTTGAATGTACAGCAAAGCTAGGATCATGGTAAACAAATTTGATGAATTCGAAGTGCTGGTCAAGTCATCAAATGTAAACATTGTTGGAATATCAGATGTAGTGTCACTCAGATAAGGGATGCAGAATTTGAATATCAGGAGCACAATACAGCAAAGTATTGTGCTCCTGATATAGAAAAGACAGAAAATACAGAAAAAACAGGCAGAATAGGAGGGGAAAGGGTCATGCATTCAGTTAAGAAGCACATAAAATTTAAGGGAGTGCATCCAGTTAACGTGGGTGGTCAGTGCAATGTTGAGTCAGTTTGGTGTGACGTAAGCACAGGGAAAGTAAAAATTAGAGTAGGTTGTTTGTTTGTTATTTGGTTTTTAGGAGCATTAGCAACCCATATTGCTCCGGGTATATGTGGTAGTCATTCCCAGACCTTTCCGCATCCTTCATATTTGGTGGTCACGGGCTCGAACCCCAGTCTAATCAAGAAGCGTGTGCTATGCACTGCTGCTCCTGTCCACCTGGCTATGGAGGCACCAAGTAGGTGTTATAGGCTTAATGTCTCACATGAGTACAACAAAGAACTGTCCTGAGAAATAGAGGGAGCCCAGTAAATCCTAATGTCTTATAACATCAGCCGTTTTCAATCCACTGCAGGATGAAGGCCTCTCCAATAACTTTCCAGTTCCTTCTGCTTTGTGCGATGGCCATCCATTTACTACCCACAAACTCATGAATTTCATCTGTCCCTCTCTGTTGCTGTCTTCCAGGTTTTCTTTTAGTTCCTCTTGGGTACCATTCTGTTATTTTCTTAGTTCATCTGTCATCATGTCTTCGAGCTATGTGTCCTGCCCAAGACCATTTTAGTTTTTTAGTTTTGATAAGAATGTCCTTTACTTGAGTTTGCTGCCTAATCCGTGTGTTTCTATTCTTATCTAACAGTCTGATTCCCAACATAATTCATTCCATTCTTCACTGTGTAGTTCTCAGCTTCTCTTCCATTCTTTTGGTGAGTGCCCAAGTTTCACTTCCATAGGTCATGGTGGGGAGTATACATTGGTTCATTATTTTGTTTCAGACAAATTGGGATATTGCTTCTCAGTATATGACTATATTTCCTGAATGCTATCTATCCAAAATTTGTTCTTCTCTTGACTTCCAGCCATATATCATTATTACACCTAATGACTTGTCCCAGATAAGTATATGACTATACCTTTTCAATTACTGCTCCTTCAATCATTATATGCCTTTCTGTGGCATACTTGTTCATCATTACTTTTGTTTTAGCCATATTCATCTTTATTCCAAAATCCTTACTTAACTCTGCGTAGCTGATTAAGATTTTACTCTTAATTCTTTGGGATCGCAGCTTGTGACCACAATGTCATCTGCAAATCGTAAATGGTTTAAGTACTCTCCATTCACATTGACTCCTTTCTGTGAGCAGTCTAATCTTCTGAAATCTTCCTCAAGAGCAGCAGTAAACAACTTCGGAGATATTGTGTCTCCTTGTCGAACTCCTTTCTCAATTTGAAATTTATTACTGTCTTTGTCTAGTCTAATAAAGGAGATAGCATTCTCATATATTTTCTTCAAAATCATAATATATGGGGTATCTATGCCTTGTCTTTCCAGTGCCTGAAACATTGCCTTATGGAGTCAAACGCCTTTTCATAATCCACAAATGTCAGGCATAATGGTGTTTTATATTCATTTGCCTTCTCCATTAGCTGTGACATTATGTGAAGGTGATCCATAGTTATATTAGGCTGCCATAGCCTAGTGGTCAGCCGCTCGGGTGCATAAGTACACGTGCCTTGAATGACTGGGGTTCAAGCCCGTGACTGCTGAATACGGTGCTGTTTCTTGTATTCTGTCTATCTTGTGAACTCCTCTGACCATCATTGGAGTATAAACAGAAAATTTATTTATTAAGTTGAGAATCCTGTCCTAAAGCCATCTTGCTCTTTCGGTTGATTCTCATCAAGTATTCTTTCTAATCTGTTAGTAATGACCCTTGTGAACAACTTGTAGATGTGGGATAACAAGTTAATTGGTCTATAATTTCCGATTTATCTCCTTTCTTATGCAGCAAAACTATGATTGCATTATTCTACTCCTTAGGCACCACACCTTTTCTAATGTATTTTGTGAAGAGTTGCCAGTTTTTGTGTCATGTCTCTTTCTCCCAATTTTAACAACTCTACAGTAACTTCATCTTCCCCCTGAGCTTTATGATTCTTCATTTTCTTCAACACGTGTTCTACCTCATCAGGAAGGATATCAGGTATGTTGTATGTGTTACTAATTTGTGATCCATCTTCCCTGGCATCATTTCCTCGCTCCTTGTATAATTCTTTATAGTAGTCTTCTGCTATTTGAATTATGTCTTCTCTGCTATTCATAAGTACACCATTGCTATTCTTCAGTTTCAGTATCATTTGTCTTTCTGTATTTCTGCTGATTTAAATCCTTTGTTTTCCCTTAATGCTTGTTCTACTTTTATTGTGTTAAATTTTTTGTCCTCTCTGAGTCTCTTTCTAATGGCTTTGCATAACTCAGTATACTCAATTTTCTCCCTGTTTTTCTTGATCTTCATTTGTCATCTTCAGTTCATCATGACAAGTGTTTCTTGATTGATTTTTTTCTTCTTTGGATTTCTTTTTACCTATAGGTTTCTTGGTCTTCACGTTCAGAAAGTTGTAATATTCACGTCGATATCTTGGTCCTGAACAGTCTGTAGAAGCTCAAACTTGTTCTTAAGTTCCAGTACATACTGCTTTTTCTCCTCTTCTGTTATCTAAAAGACCTTTGTATTATTTACTCGAGTCAGTTTTTTCCATTCTTTTCTTATATCTATATCAAGTGTGAATCTTACTATACTGTGATCACTTTCAACATTGTCCTTGTTCAGGACAGTAACATCATTCATGATATGTCTTCTGTTAGTGAGAATGAAGTCGATTTCATTAATAGTTAATCCATTTGAGCTCTTCCATGTCCACTTTCTGTTCACCCTTTTCTTTAAAAAAAAAAAGCGTCCATTACTGACATTCCTCTAGATTCTGCAAATTCCACAAGTCTTTCACCTCTTTCATTTCTTTCACCAATTCCAAAATTCCCCTTTCTGCACTGTTTTATCCTTTTCCAACCTTAGCATTGAAGTCCCCCATAATGATAGTGTAGTGAGTTTTCTGTTCATCTAGAAGACTCGTAATTTTGGTGTACATTTCTTCAACCTCTTGGTACCTCCGTAGCCACTTGGGCAGGCGCAGCAGTGCGTAACACACACTTCTTGATTAGACCGGGGTTCGAGCCCATGACCACCAAATACGGAGGATCCGGAAATGTCAGGGAATGACCACCGCATATCCCTGGAGCAATATGGCCTTTGTTGCTAATGCTCCTAAAAACCAAATAATAACATCTTCACCCTCTTCATCATCATGGGTTGATGTTGGTGCATAAATCATTATAACCTTTAGCTTATACCTCTTAGAAATCCTGAGTAGCAGTCTTGACACCCTTGGTGATATACTTTTGAATTCCAAAATGTTGTTTTTTATATCTTTATGGACGACCAGAAAGCCAACTCCATTTTCACTCCTTTCACTGTTTCCATTGGTGTACAGCAGATTTCCACTTGATAAACTTATAAGTGATTCATTTCTTCTTCTTGTTTCAGCCAAACTGATGATATTCCAATTTACATTTTCTAATTCCTTTTCCAACTCTAGTATCTTGTCTTCACCGATGAGTGATCTTACGTTGTAACAGGCCAAGTTCAGTTTCTGTGCATGGCAGCCTGATTGTACCCAGAGATTCTTAGCACCCTCTGCTTCCACTCTGATCCTCTCGCGGCCGTAAGAGGGGGAGTGAAAGCCACTGGGGACTGAGGGCCATTTGTTTCGTTGTGCTGTCATATGCTGAAAGGGTTTGGTCTTTTCCTCTTCACGCTGACCAGGTGTCTTGAAGAGAACCACTCTACACGTTCGTTGCCACCTAAGCGACGTAACAGAGCTTACCATCGTCTTATAACAGAGGATTTTAACTTTCCAGATATTGACTGGGACTTGTAGGTTGGTCCCTCACACACTGTTAAATCCACAAGACTTTTGTGGATTTAATAGATGACTACTACAGCTCATGTTATAGCAGCAACAAAAGAGAGTAATAGTCGTGAGCTGATTATCAGCAGTGATAATTTGTGCATTAAGAATCTGCAGATAAAAGAACCAGTAAGTGGCTTTGATCACAGTGGTTTGATGTAGGATTTCCTTTGTGATGTAATTACCATCAAGAGTAAAGGGAAGGAAGACTACGGTTGTCTCAGACAGTTTTTAAATTCAATACATTGGGAGCAAACAGATGTAAATTCAATGTGAAGCATTCTAGGAAATAATCAGAAGCTAATACGCTTTTCATACCATCTAAGAAATACTGTTAGAAATACCCAAAATGGATGTCAGATGAACTATCGAGACTTCTGGCAGAGAATAAAAATGCATGGGATGCATATAAATTATTAAACAATACGGAGATCTATGATAGATATAAACTTGTCTGTAATCAAGTGAAAAAGGAGATTAGGCAAGCTAAGGCAGATTATGAGAAATCTCTGGCAGAGGATGCAATGAAAAACAGCATAAACTTCTTTACTCATGCAAACTAGAAGGAAGGGGATGAGCCACATTGGTCCACTTGATATCGATGGTTCAACTATTCATGATCCTGCCCAGGGGTGCAGACATACTAAATGAGTATTTTGCATCTACATTCACACATGAAGCATTCCTTAGAGAAGTGGTTGCGGGACGTTTATCAGACTCTAACAGGGAGCTAGCTAAATAATTTTGTAATAACTGAGAGGAGAGTGGAAGAGAAACTGTTGAAGTTAAACATTAAAAAAAGCAGCAAAGGAAGTAGGCCAACCCTTCACCATAATTATGAGAGCATCTTTGGACTCGGGAGATCTCCATGGACTAGAGATGTGCAAATGTATTCCCAATTCACAAAGTGGTATCAAAGAGTGACAGAAGCTATTACAGACCTGGTAGTTTAGCTTCTGTTCCAGGGAAAATAATGTAGTCACAGGTTAAAGAAGTAATGCAGGAACATCTAGACAGGAAAGCAGTTATACTTCAGATACAATGTGGATAGGTGCAACGTGGATATGTGAAGGGGAATCTTGTTTGATAAATTTAATTGGGCACTATGATGCAGTTACAAAGGAACTGGATGAAAAAAAAATAATCTTGATATCATATACTTGGATTTCAGGAAAGCTTTTGATACTGTTGCACATTACCGGTGAAATTCCACCACTTTGCTTATTGGAGGCTTGAAGTGGTGAAACCCATGTTTAGTCTCTAGAGCAAAGTTTCCGGCATCCCCCTCCCCCGACACGTCTCCTTCAACCCATGCACGGTACTAAGTGCTATAGGTTTTGATACCTTTCGTGTGTGGGGGTTTCATAAAAAAAAAATAAAATAAAATAAGAGACTGCTGTACAAATTGAAGCAGTGTGTCATTAAGGGCAAGTTACTGTTACTGATAAAGGGATAGTTGAGTTGGGTCCAGTGCTGGGCCCATTTTTTTCTGTATTTATTAATGATATTGATGAAGGCCTATCAGGCTTAATATCTGCAAATGATACAAAAGTTTGCAGAATGCAACAGGATCCAAAAAAATTAGGCAGATGGATTGAGAAATGGCAATTGAAGTTTAACATTGACAAATGCAAAATGCTGCATATGTTGATTGAGGTAGCAGTAACCCCACAGTAACGTATCAACTATGTTGTGCCACATTGGAAATGAAAAGGACCTGTGGTTATTTGTGCAGTCAGATATGAAATTTTATGGGCAGTGCAGTGCCGGCAAGCTGCCAGGACAGCTGCTGTGGTTGCTAGGAAGGATAAAGAGGTGATTATACCATTGTACTAGACAATTTAGGGCACGTTTTGAGTATTGTATTCAGGTCCAGAGGCCTCATTTTTGGAAGGATTAGACCTGCTGGAACGGGTGCAGAGAAGAGTAGTAAGATTAGTGTGTGGGGGGGGGGACAAAAGGGTTCTGTTACCATGAAACACTTCAGTACTGCAGATTGCAGTTTTTGGAGCCAAGCACCTGCGAGTTTATCTGATTGAGATGTTTAAGGGTTTGAATGGATTCAGCAAGCTTGTTGTTGGTATTCTTCCTCTTGCTCAAATTATGCACATGAGGGGTATAAATTCAAATTGAGGAAGGATGGTTGCAGGATAGAAGTTCAGAAGTTTCCCTTTAGCTAGCGGGTTGTTGATTGTGAAACAAACTTCCATGTGTTGCGGAAGTGGATAGCTTAAATGAATTCAAGGAAGAACCATACAAACTATTGGAGGGAATGGATGAGTGAAATGGGAATTTTTTTTTTTTTTTTTTTTGCTTATGCTGTATACACTTGCTTTCTTGCATCATTTTTCACTACTAATACTGTTTATAATTCACCCACCAAGTGCATGTTATTATGGTGTTTGCTATTTCTAAAGTGTAAGAGTTTACTGCATTAAAACGCATTTCTGACCATTCTTGAAGCCTGTCATCTTTCAGGACTGTTGCTTGGTACTGATCATTAACGACTCTCCTAATCTTTACATCATCTGAAATTTGACATCATGTTCCCTCATTGATATCATTTATGAAAATGAGAAACAACAGTGGTCCATGAACCGATACTTGGATGACCTCACTTCAGACTTACACCAATCAGTAGTCCATCCATTAATCACAATCCTCTGCTTTATGCCCTGCAGGCATCCTGTAATCTGTTTTAGAACTTACCAGTAATCCCAGCATGTTCCAGCTTATATAGTACTTTCTGCCAAAAAAATCCAACAACCAACCTTATACAGTAATCTCTCATTATGGATTAATTACATCTAGAATATTCTTACCCCTAGAATTGAATACCCGGTGAGGATTTGAAATTAGAAATCGCGAATCCTCCTTGTGGTCATAAAGGGATGGTAAACTTGTATAAGACAAAGAATGCTTATAAATGAGTAGTCTTTATCAGAGCGCTGAAACCATAACACTGGTTTCTCTGCTGTGAGATAAACCAGTGTTACGAGTAGGATTCCTCAGGATTACTTGCCAAAATTTTCTTTAGTTTCTAATTTTCTTCAGTGATACTAATGAAACACTTTGATGTGATATTCATGTCAAAATTTGCTGATATTAATGTGAGAAATGGGTTAGACCTATTTACCACACAAAAAAAAAAAAAAGACTGTTATTTTAGATAAATTATAATTATACAACTGGCCTATATTGCTAACAAAATAATGCTTGTTTCGATTTGCTAGCTTAATTGCCATATATAATCTGTGGTTCTCATTTATAATAATGTGGTTTTCTATGTAACTAATTACATAGAAAATTCCTGTATAAGATCACTGACAGACCAGATCTGGTATGATATGTATAAGTGGAAACCTAATTTCGAGAAAGATGCATTTTCTTAAAAGGATACAAAGGAGAACAACTAGACTGGTTGTGGGTGTAAAGAGAAAGAATATCTCCATCCTTGTGTACACAACCAGTAATTCCAAAGGAAGAGATTCCTTTTGGAAATTATTCATTTCTGTTGGAATCTGAATCAGTTGTGTTTTAGGTCTTGGGGTTTAATCAACTTTAATGATAGAACATGTTTTCTCATTCTCATATGACACAGAGGAGGAACCAGAAATAAATTTCAGTACCAAATATGTATGTGGGGATGGAGGTGTAGGGACAACATTCAGATAAATAAAAATGGTGTTATATTAATGATTTACTTGGTCTTATTTATATTGTAATAGCATTGGATTTTTAATCACTTCCAGGTTATTGGAATGCACTACTTTTCACCTGTAGATAAGATGCAGCTTTTAGAGATAATTACTACCGAGGTAACATCAAATGATACAGCAGCTGCAGCAGTGAATCTTGGTTTAAAACAAGGGAAAGTAGTTATCACAGTAAAAGATGGCCCTGGCTTTTATACCACTCGTATCCTTGCACCAATGTTAGCAGAAGCTGTTCGTTTACTTCAGGTAAGGTTTGGTATAAAAAATATATATTTGTTATTTTCATAAACTCTTTTCCGAACTTTTTTGCCAGAGACAAAATGATAATACTTTATTATATCTTTGTATCCATTTGCTAATACCAGCTGCTTTTGTGTTTACTCATCCATAACACTTCCAGGTTATTGGAATGCACACCATAACAGTATAGTAGCTTTGCAACTTGTAACTCATTTGAAGGATCTTGCATTTTAATTCTCTTCATAGGCATTTTCATTCAGGGGTTGTAATTAGATAGTCTTATAATAAAATATAGGAGTTACTCAACACATACAAGCAAATCAACCTGAATACAAGTACAGTCAGTCCTCGTATAGCACGATAGTTGTGTTCCTAGAAACCCTCGTGCAATACAAAACTTTGCAATATAAACAACGGGCCCTATGGGAAAAATAGGGTTAGGTGCCGGCCACCCAAGATTGAACACACATTTGTAACCAAAACATTACCAAACACAATAAATAATCATAATAAAATACGTAAGTATTTTATTACGACTATTATGTAATAAAATATTGCTAATGCTTTTGCCTCTATCGTAAGCAAACTTGTTTTTTGTTTGATTTTCTATCCAAACAGATGACAGCCATTCCATCTCTTCCAATTCTTTGTGTCTTAATCTAATGGATTTTAATTACACTTTGAGTTGTTCCTGCTATGAAAGTTGTTTTTATTTTTTCTGCATTCTTTGTAATTCTCGGCGTTGCCTCATTTAGGTCTGTAGCACGTGCGATATCACATGGTCTTTCATTTCGCTCAAAGCATTTCACAATTTCATATTTTTTCTCTATCGACAGAGGCGGACTGGCCATAAGCCTTACCGGGGAAACCCCTGGTGGGCCGGAAGCTAGATAGCAACAATTTGCCTCCAGTGCCACACTGCTCCGATTTATGCACTGTATTTGGATCTAAGATCCAAATACAGTGGATTCCGGTTATTTTGGCGACCAGTTAATCGGGACAGCTGTTTATTTGTGGCAAATCTTAAAAAACAGATTCTTGTTGAGAAAATAGCCAGGGTTTACTTCGCTTAATTGGGACAACATGCCGTTTAATCGGGACAGGAGACCGCAGCACCCTACTTTTGTCTCCCGTCGGATTTCTGGAGGTCAAAATCATAAAACAATAAAAACAATTAGCAGTCACCTGTTTATTGGGCTTTTCTGTTAGTGCAATCTATCATAAGTGGTGAAACTTGTAATTCAGTAGGATCGAGTTTACTATCCATAAATGGATAGTAAACTCGATCCTACTGAATTTGCGAGAATACCGACAGCTGGCATTCTATGGAATATTATGGTGAAATATGTTTAGACTTCAATGGAATCATCAACCATATAAAAAAAATTAATTTTCAGAATCTTCTCTTCATTCCTATTTTTAAAGTGTAACTTGTTACTAATGATATTAAGAGTAACAGACCGGCGGAATTACTTAACAAGTACAGGTCACTGTTGAAAAAAAGCCGTGAATTAGGGTTGAATTTGAAAGTGTCTGCAATTCTGCCCAGACACGATAGGAGGGAGTATATGATGAGAGCCCTTTCGATCAATTCGGCCCGGGAAGGATTGTGCAAGGCTCAAGTGGTAGAATTTTTTTCAGCCCGGACTGTACTTGTTAACAGGAGAGATTGCTTCTACAGGGATGGGATACACTTAAATAGAAAGGGTGCAAGAATGTTTGCTGATGCTATCGAGGCAGTGTTAGGTGGGTCGGAAAACTGCTAGATTGGGGGGATACAAGGACTAATAGATTAACAGTAGCCACTGGCAGAGGTGAAAGTGATTCTTGCACTGCACTATTAGAATGAGCCGCAGCCTGGAAAATAAGATGCACGATATTTCAGAGACTGCTGGGAATCATTGGGGTATAAATAAACACATAGGTTGTGTTAGGGTAGCTAAGAAAAAAAAGAACAGGTTACTATGTTCTCACTTGTGCATACCGTGTTACTTGCAATTTATGTGTGCCGTGTTCTTTGTTATTGATTGCTTATCTTTTACTGTTTTAAATTTTAACCCCCACCCACAAATGTCAGTGAACATCAACTAGTTAGTATGTACATTTACAGTACATATTAATTATTCTGATTATCACATATATTCTTCCGATTTTCACATATCATTTAATTTTTTAATTGGTAAAGTAATAAAGGGTAAATTTTTGCTTAATATATCTTTACTTTTATAGTCTGTGAATAATATTCCTCTTATTTTTCGCTAATTAGAATCACTGTTTAATAGAATTAAAATTCAATTCACAAATGTGATCACAGTGATTGGCACTTACTACACATCGTACAGTGAACGGTACTTTACTATGGTGAGTCCATCATAACGTGATTTGATTGTACAGTGAACCAATTGTAAAGGGGAGTCCATTCCATTGTATTTTTAACTATTTACGTGAAACTTTGGATAATTGGGGCAGCCGCTTAATCGTGCCAAAATGCACTAGTCCCGATGTGTCCCAAATAACCGGAATCGACTGTATATGATAAAAAAGTTATTCCCTGCATCCAGTTCCTTTGTGACCACATCATAGTATCCAATCAAATTGTTCAGGCAAGACTTTCCCTTAACAAAACCATACTGTGTCCGAGCTATAACTGAAGTCTTGTCTAGATAATCCTGCAGTGCTTCTTTAACCAGTGCTTCCATTAATTTTCCTGGAACAGAAGTTAAACTAACAGATCTATAATTACTTGTGTCGCCCTTTGATCCTCCTCCTTTCTGAATTGGGGGTCACATTTGCACATCTCCAGTACATGGGTACCTCCTCTGAGTCCAAAGAAGCTCTCATAATTATGGCTAAAGGTTTGCTTACTTCCTTTGCTGCCTCCTTTAATATAACTAGATAGATCCCATCCACCCCGGGTGCCTTTTTTATGTTTCTCTTCAACAATTTCTCCTCCACTTTCGTCTCAGTTATTACAAAATCATCTAGCTCACTGCCAGAGTTTAACTCACCTGTCGTATTCCCCCTCCCTGAATAACTCCTCATATGTGAATGTAGATGCAAAATACTCATTTAGTTTGTTAGTCACCCGAGCAGGATCATCAACAGTTGAACCATCAATATCCAATGGACCAATCTGATTCATTCCTTTCCTTCTAGAGTTTACATAGGTAAAGAACTCTTTGTTGTTTTTCTTTGCATCCTTTGCCAAAGATTTCTCGTAATCTGCTTTTGCCTGCCTAACCTTCTTTGTGACTTGGTTACAGACCAGCTTTTATCTATCATAGGCTTCCATGTCACCCATTAATTTATACGTATCCCATGCAGTTCTTCTCTGCCATATGTCTCATTAGGTCATCTGACATCCATTTAGTCCTAAACCTTGAACAATATTTCTTAGTTGGTATGTGAAGCCTAGTAGCTTCCAAGATAAATTCTTTGAATGCTTCCCATTTTGAATTTGCTGTTGGTAACATCATCAGTTGGTCCCAGTGTATAGAATTTAAATACTGTCTCAGACCACTGTAGTCGCCTTTACGAAAGCAAAAACCCTTTCCTTTACCCTTGATGGTAGTTACCTCTTTGAGTAAATCCCACTTCAGCACACTGTGATCACTGCCACCTAGTGGTTCCTTTATCTGCTGATTCTTAATGCATGAAGAACACTGCTGCTAATCAGATCAAGAGTATTACTCCCTCTAGTTGCCTGCCGAACATGCTGATGTAGAAAACAATCATCCAATAAATCCACAAAAGCCTTGCTAGTGTGTGAGTGACCAACCCACATATTCTAGTCAATATCTGGGAAATTAAAATTCCCCATTATAAGACTCTGATTTACTGGCCCACTCTATTTCCCTGTACAGTTTCTTATTATACTCATCAGAGTCATTAGGCCTATAACACACTCCTACTCTCAATTTTGATCTCCCAATGCTAATGTCAGACCAAACTGATTCGACACTGCACTTTCCACTAACAGCATAACCCCTCGTCCCTTCCTATCCTGTCTATCCTTCCTGTACACATTGTACTCCCCAAATTCCAGTTCTGCATTCCTTATATCTGTGTGACACCACGCCTCTGATATCCCAACCATATCTGCCTTTGATGTTTTGAGCAATACCTAAAATTCATCAAATTTATTTACCAAACTCCTAGCATTGGTGTATGCGCAAGTATACATGCACCTGTTCCTATTCTTAGCTACCCTAACATAAGTCGTGTTTACTTGTACTGCAATGACTCCCAGCAGTCTCAGAAATACCCTGCATCTTGTTTTCCAGGCTTCTGCTCATTCCAATAGAAGCAGTGCAATAATCAATTTCACCTCTGCCAGTGGCTACTGTTAATCTATTAGTCCTTGTTTCCCCCCCCCCAAGCTAGCAGTTTTCTGACCCACCTAACACTGCCTCAATAGCAAATATTCTTGCACCCTTTCTATTTAATTGTATCCCATCCCTGTAGAAGCAGTCTCTCCTGTTAACAAGTACAGACTAGGCTGAAAAAATTTCTACCCCATGAGCCTTGCACAATCTTTCCAGGGCCAAATTGATCGACAAAGCTCTCATCATATACTCCCTCCTATCGTGTCTAGGCAGAATTGCAGAGACTTTCAAATTCAACCCTTATTCACGGCTTGTTTTTCAATAGTGAACTGTACTTATTAAGTAATTCCGTCGGTCTCCTACTCTTAATATCATTAGTGCCAACGTCTACAACAATATTACCTTTTGTGCCCTTAAAAGATGATATCTGCTCTACAATGGCATCAACCTTTGCCTCTGGCAGACATACCCCGGTCCTGTTCCACCTATCCTTTTTACATACCATGTTCCCCGTTTCCCTGACAGTAGAGTCACCAACAACTACTAGTTCCTGTGGGACCAGCACATTCTGCCTTAGGGGTTGCTGCTGTGTTGCGTGATGATCAAGTGCAAGCTCTGGCGTTGATGGGGCCCCTCAATTTAGATCCTTCGAGGGCATCCACCCTGTCCTTCAAGGTCTCATATAGGCCCATAACAACACTGAGTTGTTGCCCCACACTCCTTACATCGCGCACACACAAAAACATCCCCCTTGGCAATATCATGCCTCGTACCTGATTGCTCCCCAAACATAAAGCAAGCAGTGCATTTTAAAAGGCTGTGATTCAGGGGGAAACTGTACCCCCCTCTCAGTTCTACCCTGAGCCACAGTAGTCCATTTAGCTTGAGCCTTTTGCTTTGCTTCTCTGGTCTAAGTCATGATTTCGATTTAATTTCAATCTCAAGTATAAAATTTCAATGGTTAATGTGCAACAGTTATTTTCAAGGAGGACATACTAGTCCCGTGCAACTGGCACCAGGAAACTTGTGGAAAAATTTCACAATATGAGATGTATAATGATGTCCTTTTTGCCATCGTGTTTTCCTTTGTACTCAGCTGCATACAAAAATGGTACTTTGTACCTGCTTGTACAAATGCTGTACATTCCTCACATGAACTTCATTGTTTAAATTATACTTGGTATTTTATGGGTTCAAAAAACCAAGTATAATGAGTGAGAAATGACTTAGAACCTAAATCACATACCTTTAAGAGAAAAATACTTCAAAGCAGATCTTTTATTATTTCTTCCAAATTTTGTGTAAATTAATCTAGCTTTGAACCTTTGTCAGATAGCGTATATGCTTTAAATAGATTTTCCCTCCCCTTAATAAAATTCTCTTTTAATATAGCTCCAACTCTTCTCTTATCCAATAATGAATATCTGCTTGACACCTGGAACACAATTATCAGTATATATAACTTATATATTTCATTTTGCACACATGATTGTGTTAATGAATGGTTCAGAGTTATCATTACATGGATAAATGTTTTTTGTTTAGTTTTGTATGTGTTTATATTTCTCTGCTCAGTATAAACCCTTCTGTTCCAGTATCATACAAAGGTATTCTGTTATATGTCTGTCTAAAACGTAAAGTAACGTATTATGTTACATATCTGTCTATACCAAATAGCTGATATTTATTTGTGGAGCGTTTGAAATATAATTATTTTTCTACTA
The DNA here is from genome assembly GCF_048544385.1 of Mastigoproctus giganteus. NCBI lineage: Eukaryota > Metazoa > Arthropoda > Arachnida > Uropygi > Thelyphonidae > Mastigoproctus > Mastigoproctus giganteus. Next base: position 100,449,344 of record NC_143579.1, read on the forward strand.
TTTGAGTGTATATTCCGGGTGATTCAGGAGGAATAGTAAATATTCTGGGAGGTTATAGTATCGATTATTCTGAGTAAAAAAGTTCACATGAATGTGTCAATTCTCAATGGATACGGAGATGCAGCTGTTTGAAATTGGCATGCACAGCTCCCTGATACTGTTTGGTGTTAGAAGTGTTGTTAAGAATGCCGCACATCTTGACACATGCTGAATATACCGATATGGTGTTTGTCTACAGTTTTTGTGATGGAAGTGCTACTGCTGCATCATGTGGAATCTGCAGTTGCCAGAAAGAAACCAAAGACCCTTTCTGAACTTCAGGAAGCCATAATTTGTGTTTGGAACCACGAACTATCAGGTGATTATCTTCAGAAATTGATCTTGTCAATGCCTCGACGGTGTGCTGCTGTCATCAGGGCTAGAGGTAGTTCAGCTAAATATTACTTTGCACCTGGTGAACTTTTCATTTTGCTTTTACATTTAAAATGATAAACTGAAGCAAATTGAGGGCTTCTGATAACATTTCAGCCATAATTGTCATATTTACCAAAACTGTTGTATCTTCTTCTTTATCTTCACCTTCTTCCCATGTTTATATGGGATCAGCATTTCCGTCCTTAATTCTTTTCCTCCAATCCTGGGCTTCTTCTCTCCTCCATCCTCTCTCTTTTAAATCCTCTGCCATCTTGTCTTTCCATCTCCCCCTCTTCCTCTTCCCTATCACCTCCAACTTTTCACACCTCTTCCCCACATACTCCTCACTTCTTCGTTCCACATGTCCAAGCGACCTCAACCTACATTCCTGCATTTTTTAATCAGAGGCCCCACCTTAACCTTACCTCTGATGTAGTCGTTTCTTATCCTGTCCTTCCTCGTCACACCACACATCCATCTTAGCATTCTCATCTCCGCCACTTCCATCTTTTTCTCCTGGGCCTTGTAATCGCCCATGTCTCAGCACCGTACATCAATACGGGTCTAACCACAGTTTTATACACTCTTCCCTTCATTTTACAATTTACTTTCTTATCACACAGCACCCCACTCATCTTTCTCCAGTTCAACCATCCACATTGCACTCTATGCTGTATTTCTGCACTCAGTCCTCCATCCCTCTCAATGTTCGATCCCAGATACTTAAATTTCGAAATTGATGGTAGCTTTTCCTCCTACTGTTTTATAGAGCTCTAATCTTATCCATTTAACACCATATATTCTGTCTTTGTTCTACTTATCCTCATGCCTCTCTCTTCCAACACTTTCCTCCATTCCTCCAATTTCTTCTCTACCTTTCCTTGAGATGGTTCGCACAGTACGATATCATCCGTGAACAGCATACTCCATGGTGCTCAATTCTTCACTTCCGGCTCCTCCGTAGCCAGGTGGGAAGGAGCAGCAGTGCATAGCTTGAACCCCGGTCTTGATTAGACTGGGGTTCAAGCCCGTCACCACCAAATACGGAGGATGCAGAAAGGTCAGGGAATGACCACCGCATATTCACGGAGCAATATGGCCTTAGTTGTTAATGCTCCTAAAAACCAAATAACAAACAACAACTCTTCACTTCTCTCACCAACACATTCATTACAAGATTAAACAGATATGGGCTGAGAGCTGATCGCTGATGCAGTCCAACTTCTACAGAGAACCCCTCAGTCATATCTACGCTACTCTTAACCTGAGTCACCGCTCCCTCGTACATTTCTTTCACAAGCCTTATGTACTTTTCTGATGCACCCTTCTCCCTCATGCATCTCCATAACTCTTGTCTGGGCACTCTATCATATGCTTTTTCCAGGTCTATGAACACCATGTGCAACTCTACTTGCATCTCCCTGTATCTTTCCATCACCTGCCTTAAAGCAAAGACCGCATCTGTTGTTCCTCTTCCCGGCATGAAACCAAACTGTTCCTCTCCTATTTCTGTCTCCTGCCTTATCCTTCCTTCCACAATTCTTTCCCAGATCTTCATTGAATGAGACATTAACTTTATTCCCCTGTAGTTCCCACATTCCTGCACATCCCCCTTTCCTTTATAGATTGGCACAAGTATACTTTCCGTCCACTCATCGGGTATCCTCTCCTGCTGCCACAGTTTTTCCATAAAGTCCCATAGGATATTGATCTATCGATCCCTTCTTCTCCCAGACTTCTCCATACCTCTACTGGTATCTGATCAGCACCTACTGCTTTCCCCCTCTTCATTTTTCTGAGTGCACTTTCCACTTCTTTACTGCTTATGCCTTCCACTACTCTTTCATTCGTTTCTCCATCCTCGCATAGTGCTCTTGGGTTTTCCTCATTTAGTAACTTCTTAAAATAGTCTCTCTACCTTTCCTTAACCTTCTCCTTATCCTGTATAACCACTCCCCTCTCATCGTTAATCTGTTTTATTGATGAGAAGTCCTTTGATGCCTTGTCTCTCGCTTTGGCTATTCTCATCAATTGCCTATCTCCATCTTTCCTTTCCAGTTCCCCATAGACCTCGTCCACTGCCCTTGCCTTTGCTATTGCCACAGCCCTTTTTGCCTCCGTATTTGCTAATTTATATGCTTCTTTATCTTCCTGGCTACCTGTTAAATCCCATCTTTTCTTCTTCTCCTTCTTTTGTTTTATCACCGCTTGCACTTCCTCATTCCACCACCAGGCCTCCTTTCCTGATGTTTTCCCCAACAACTCTTCTCCAACTTTCCTTATAATACAACTGTTTAACTTCCACCACTCTTGCACATCTTGCGGTAACTTTATTCCTTTTAGCACCTTTTCCCTAAACTTCTTCTTCAAACCCTCCTCTTTCAATCTCCACCATTTTATCCTTTTCTCCCCCTGTCTTGAATATTTCATACTTTTGTCCACTGCAACCTCCCAATCGACCTAGCAATCTATTCCTCTCTCTTGCTTCTTCCTAAGTGTCCATTTAAATCACCCCCAACAATCAAGTGGTCATGGCAATCAGGTATTGCCATGACCACTTGATCCTTTTCCATCCAAAAACTGTCCTTTCTTCTTCCCCGCATCCTACTTGCGGGGCATACGCACATACTATTGTCGTCATTTGTCCACCCACTTCCAGTTTGATGCTCACAATCCTATCACTCCTGTTAACCTCACACACTCCATCTAATAACTCCTTATCAACTACAATACCTACTCCATTTCTTCCTCTCTCATCCGCTCCCCTAAAGAACAACTTGTACCCTTCACTGAGCTCTTTTGCTTTATTTCCTTTCCACCTTGTCTCTTGTAGGCATAGGATCTTCACTCTTCTTCTTTGCATCAAATCCACAATCTCTCTACTCTTTCCATTCATTGTCCCAATGTTCATATTCTAACACTTTTCATCCTCTTCTTCTTCTCAGGCGCCTCCGTAGCCAGGTGGGAAGGAGCAGCAGTGCGTAGCACACGCTTCTTGATTAGACCGGGGTTCGAGCCCGTCACCACCAAATACGGAGGATGCGGAAAGGTCAGCGAATGACCACTGCATATTCCCGGAGCAATATGGCCTTAGTTGCTAATGCTCCTAAAAAACCAAATAACAACAACAACAACTTCTTCTTCTCTAGCTGGACTAACTTCTTTAACTGAACCCGTCCTTTGTTCAGTAGCCCTGACCCTTTTCTCACAGTTTCTGGGCGAGTGACTGTGCATCGCTTATGGAGTATACGCCCTAGCCATTCCACATCTATTTTCCGTCATTCTATCATTTTCTTTTGTTTTGGCATAGTTTTTTTTTTTTTTACAGCCGGATGCCCTTCCTGACGCCAACCCTCACCATTTTATCCGGGCTTGGGACTGACACCTATTGAGACTGGCTTGCCCCCCTCGGTGGCTGGCTTCTCACCAAAACTGTTATATAAAGGTTACAAATGCTCATTTTTGAATATTTTGAGAGCACCTTTCAAATATTACTTAGCTTTGCCTTAACTATAATAAGTATCTTTTGTTTTTATTTCTATTTGTGATGCTAGTCATTAATGTAACATATCATTGCAAAAAAGGGTTAGAAATGTGAAATTCCAAGATGATGCACTTTCTTTGAACACCAGTGTATATTCCAAAATCAGAAAATTCTCTGCCTCAATTGTCAGAATCTCCAGAAGCAACTGGGATCTCTCTAAGAGTACCCTACAGTTATACTATAAAACAGTTTTCTTACCTATCACCACCTATGCTGCAGGTACGTAGTTTCACCTAGCGACCAATTGTAAAATTAAAATAGAAGCTTAACTTCATCCAGAGAAGCATTATTCTTGCTACCCATCATGCTTGTAGAACAGTGTCAACAGCAGCATTGCAAGTAATATCTGGAAACATTCCCCTGGATCTCTTCCTCATCTATAGAGGACTTACCTACCACCTGAAGAAAAGAATCCCAACTGAAATACTGGATATCGAACTCAACCTGGATGGTGATACCAACCAGGAAAGGGCTCGTTGCCATAATGAGCCAATCGGTGTCTGGTAGACTAGATGGGACACGACCACAAAAGGACTTGTTATGAGAACATTTATACTGGAAGTCACATTTGTCACATTCACGACCAGCAAAGCGATCAACAGGTGGTTCTCCCTTAGCATGGAAACCTTTCTGGTCATTGGACATGGGTCCCTCAACAGAAACTCCAATAACTAGGCCTACTAAATACCAATCTCTGTTTCCGTGGGTCTGTCGAGAGTTGGGCACATCTACTCTTTGAATGAACTATCTATGAGGATCATAAACAACTCCATGCAGCAATTTCGGGATTTTCTCCTGACTAAGTAGAACTCCTGGTACAATCGCAACTTGGTACAATCAACAACCTGGTACAGCACTTTGCAACAGAGGTATTCAAGCATAGAAGGAGAATCATACAAGCAGTTTTTGCAAGTCAGTAAACTAGTTGCTGCTTGGCTTAATTCCAACTCACTACTTCTTTCATCTTGCATGGGAAGAAATTCCTTATGCAGGAAGAAAGAGGGGGTTTTTTTTTTTCCCTCTCTCTCCTCCTCTTCTCGCGATCTGCTCTGGGTGTGGGAATGTTCCCTGATCTGGAATAGTCATAGCACTCACCTGCTAGTCTTTCTCCATCTGTCCCATGTGGGATGAAAAACTTTTTTTCTCTCTCTCCATCATTCTGTCTGCTGGTATTCTGACCAACGCTCTCTTCCTTTCCTTGACCAGGTTGTGGGATTTAACTTTCTATTTTTTTATTTTTTTTTGTGTGTGTTCTGCCCTGGGCTAGGGCTCCCCAGATCAGGCCAGCTCCTTCCTCTCTCACCCAATGCAGTGTAATTTATTTAGGTAAAAACCTAAAAATATTACACTGTGTTCAGACTACCTTGTCCATATTGTATTAGAAAGTGCTAATTTCATTTTCATTGCTTTTTTGGCCTTTCACTTTTCTTCTACTACTGTGGACAAGTATAGAAACGCAGTTCCTGTACATGGTCAGGTGTGGTCCCCTGATGAAATACTTGATCATGTATCAATATTTATTTCAGCTGACATCAGATCAAGCATTTTTGCATTACCCATATTATATTAGACCATTTACTTAAAATGTTCTTTCCCCCATATCTGATGACAGCTATACCATTTTTATTTAATTTTATTTGCTTTTTATTAGTATTTTGTTGTACTAATTTTACTTTACAGTTCCCCCACTTTAAATTGGCTTGGCAATTCAGAATTAAGCTTAATTTGCTTAATGAATTAAGCATTCTTTATTAACATTCTTTCACCTTTCACAAATCTACTACTCTTCTTTTTCTACTTTCCTCACCCTTATAGTTACTGGCACCTTGTGTAACTTTCGCATCCATTTAATATTAATACAACTTATTATATATATTTTTTTAGGAAGGAGTTGGATTCAAGGAATTAGACTCCCTGTCTAAAAATTTTGGTTTTCCTGTTGGTGCAGCTACTCTAACTGATGAAGTGGGAATTGATGTTGCAGCTCACATTGCTAATCATTTAGAGAATGTTTTTGGTGAAAGATTTGGAGGTGCTGACAGTAGAGTATTAAAAGAAATGGTATCTTCTGGTTATTTAGGTAAGTAAATATTATGGTAAATAGTACAGATAGTTCCCGACTTTATGAGTTAATTTGTTCCTAGTGCGCGCTCGTAAAGTGGGAATTTATTTCCCATAGACAGTGCTAAAATTGGGGTTACATTTTCAACAATGAAATTAGTTAACTAATTAGTTTATGTTTAAACAACAATTGATTTATCCAAGCCGACCAGGCTAGCCAGGTGGGTAAAGTGCCTGCCTGGTCACGTGTTCGAATCCTGCCTCAGGGCTGTGGCAAACGCAGTTGGCTGAAGAAGATCTGCAAATGTTCCCAAATTTTGATGATTATATGAACAGGAGGATGTCAACCAACAGGTAATAATCTTGTTCGATTGCACTTATGGTCGCTCACTGACTCTTTTGGTCATTATTACCCAAAGGAAGAGGACCCCCAGACACGGAAATACGTGGATAATAGATCCATTTTTGGCGAAAATCGAGGATAGTAATATGAATATGAAAGAAAAAGAAAGCCTAATCGATTTATCATCCGACGACAGTCTCAAAGGTAAATTCCACTTGTCCCTAACAAGATCTCATTTTTGGCTTTCCTTAAAAAGTGAGTACCAAGTGCTGAGTGAAAAGGCCATCAAAATTTTAATTCCATTCACAACTACATATGTGTGTGAAAAGACATTTTCATCAGTTACGACAAGTACCGCTGTCGGCTAGAAATACAAACGGCTCTCCGTGTTGCAGTAAAGTCATTAGAGCCAAGAATCCAACAGCTTATTTCAAACAAGTAGCAACAAATGTCACACTGATTGTTTTGCTATAATTAATCCTTTATACACCTCTATGTCGAGGTGCACTCGATATTTGATAATTGTTAATATTAATTGTTTCTGTTAATTTTTTTTTTTAATAAAATGAAATTTAAGATGTGTTTTTTTTTTTTGCATTTTTCATAATGAATATTTCTGCGGTTTATTTATTATACTTTTTTTTTATCAATATAAGGCCAAAATGCACTTCAAGTTATTTGCAAAAAATTGGATATCATTAATGTTAATTATATTAACATTAATGATATCCAATTTTTTGCCAATAACTTGGAGTGCAAAAACAAGTGTAAGTACCATTTCATATTTAGAATGTTACTTTTATGGAAAAAATTAGTGGTCCGCGGGATTAAAATTTTGAGTTTAGTGGTCCGTGAGGTCGAAAGGTTGGCGATCGCCGCTTTAAATGACACTATTACCCCTTGGTCCAAAGATTGGACAAGCGAAGTTGTATTTGGTGGTAGAAAACCCACTTCTACATTTGAATTTGTAAATTTAATGTCAGTTTTGTTTCCAGGAGCATTATCAATGACGAGTATAGCTTTAAATTCAAGGCTTTAGATACCATGAATTTCTTCAGGGATGAAGCAGTCATAGAACCACCATAAGAATAATGCTGCATTAACCCATGTTTTTTTTGTTTGCTCACCAAAACATGGGCATTTGGTTTTTATTCTTGCCTCTTAGTGCACGGTGTTTCATGAAGCAGTATAAGAGCATAGGCTTAACTACACAGTCCCCTGAAGCATTGGCACACAGAAGAAGGGATGCACGATCCCTCACCGCTCTAAAACTGTAAACAGTTTCTTAATTTTTTGAAACAAAATTTCTATTCAGCATTTTTTTTTCTAGAAGAGTAAAGTCTCATCAGCATTGAAGACTTGTGGCAGATATCCTTCCTTGTCAATTAAGCTGATATAGTTCGTCGGAAAACCTTTGAGCTCTTACGTGATCCACTCACCAACAAGCTTTACATTTTGCAAACTCTGCCTGTTTTTAAATCTGTTCAGTCATCCTTCACTTGCTTGAAAATCAGAAGATGGCCCTAATTCCTCACTCTTCTGTGTGTTCAAATGGCCAAATAACTGCTTTGCTTTCTCTCAAATAAACTACTCAGAGGAATTTTCTTCTGCACTTGATCTTCTGACTACAAATTAAAAGCTTTTTCATTTGTTCAGTTGATTTTTGCACTTACTGGGGCACTGTTCATGACACCATCTCTTATCGCCTTCTCATTTTTCTTTATGGTCTCACTGTTGACTCATTATTCCAAAATATCTTCCAACTGTTGATGCACTTTCCCCTATCAGGAGTCTATCAAGTACTTTTATTTTTTCATTTAAGGCATTACGTTTTCTGTCTCTTTACACTAGATGCTTTTCTTTCTTTCAGCATTTTTAAGGGTAATACATTACACTATGGCAACACCTGCTGCTGCTACTACTACTACTACTACTACTAAGGGAATGGGAAAGTGGACATGTTTGCACTGGTGTGGCTGAGCAGAGTTGGGTGCATTTGCAGCAGCACGTGCACATACCAGATTGGACTGTGGGCAGGCCAGTAGCCAATAATAGTTTTTGTTTTAAGATTTTTTTTTTTCCCTCCAAAATATTATTGAAATATGCGGATCTCATGAATATTGAATTTACGAATGTGGAGGATTACTGTATTCAAAATAAGTTTTTCAAAGAGAATTTTAAATTTCTTATACAAGCTGATTTTTTCAGGTCGCAAAGCTGGGAAAGGATGTTATCTGTATGTTCCAGGGATTAAGGACCGTGATGTAAATGCAGGAGCTGAAGCAATTTTCAAAAAATATCATATTCCTCCTAAGAAAGAGTAAGTAAGAAAAAAAATTAGATATATCATTAATTTAAAAATTTTTATATCATAAATCAAAGACAACTTTATCTGATATATTGAGCAAATAGTACATGGGAATTAATAATTTAAAATCTGATTAAATTAAATTAATAATACTTAAATCCACATATTAAAAATAATAATTAGTTTATTAACTCCATTTAAGAAATCCTACATCCTGAAAAGTGCTAGTTTGGGAGGGTAGTAATATAGATACGTGTTTATCTGATAATATTGGTCAAAGTAATGCTTGCATGTACCTTGTTTATATATATATCTTTGTTTGTTACTGCAACAGAACATATTAGCAAGATGTTCCGAGGGCAGAAACGTTTCAAATGAGCAGGTAGCTAATGCCAGGGAAGCGAGTTTAAATAACTTTATGGAGTGTGTCAGGGTAGTTAGCTATACAAGAACATTAAGTCTTAATTGTGTATACAGTAATGTTAGATGTATCGTCAATAAAATGGGTGGATTTGAACTGCTGTTTAGGACAAGTAATGCTGACATAATACGGAAACGTGGTGCCACCCGGAGATAGGGATGATGAGTTTCAGTATGTTATGTGTAATGTATTTAGGAAGGATAGGGAAGATAGAAGGGGGTGGTGGGATCATGATTCTTATAAAAGCAGCCTGAACGTGACAAAAGCCATCCTTGATTCAGATGTTTCGCATGCTGCTATAGAATCTGTATAGTTTGAGATAGTTGGAAGCAACGGTATAATGAGAGTGAGAATAATCTACAGGCCAGAGGATTGTGAAGATTATGAAGAGAGCCCCTACATGCAAATGGAATGAGCAAGGAAATTTTGATGCGTGAATATCTTATTGTGGGTAATTATAATTTGCCTCTACTTGATTGGAGCAAATGACACTCTAAATGGGGGACAAAATTTTTAAATCAGCTAGATGATTTTTATTTGTACCAACATGTTATGGAAAGTACTAGGAAAAAGAATTCTCTAGACCTGATCATCACCCATGAACCAGATGACATAATAGGGCTGTGACAGTACAGGAACCGGTAGCAGGAAGTGATCACGGGATTCTACAGTGGACAATGAAGAGAGAGAGAGAGGGGGGGGGGGGGGGGGTAGCAGTAGTTAAAGGAAAAGGAATTATAATTTCAGAAAAGGAAATTATGATGCTTTAAGGTGCTACATGGCCTCTATTAACTGGGTAGATATCGCACAGAGAGCGAATACGATTGAATTATGATATACCATTTAAAAAATACTACACGAGGAGGATTCCAAGTTGGATGAATAATGTAGTTGCCAGATTACTTGAGCAGAAAAAGATGGCATGGAAAAGTTACAGAGCAATAAAAAGTACTGAAGCCTATAACAGATACAAAGTGATCTATAATAGTGCCACAGAAAAGTTTAGGCTGGCAAAGGCAGATTATGAGAAATCACTGACAAAGAGAGCAAAGAGTGGGAATAAGGAATTCTTCACATATATAAATGCAAAGAAGAGAAGAACAAACTAGATCGAACCCTTATGTAATGGACATGAGATAGTATTAGATACCCCAGCTGATATTTCAGATAAACTCAGTTACTTTGCATCAATATTTACAGAAGAAAAACCCTTTGTCAAAGAGAAATTATGAGAGTGAAGTTGAAAATTAGTCATTGAGGCTAATTATGAGGGCATCACTGGACTCGAGAGAGATTCTGTTGGATTGAAAAGTGCCGTGCCAATGTATCTCCAATACATAAGGGTGGTTTTAAGAGTGAAGTGGGAAATTACTGACCAGTCAGTCACAACTTCGGTAGTAGGGAAAATCATGGAGGCAATGATCAAGGGCAGAATTCAGGATCATTTAGATAGAAATGGAATTCTGAAGGAATACTCAACATGGTTTTGTAAAGGGAAAATCATGTTTAACATATCTGGTTAGCTATTTTGACAGGGTCACTCATGAGCTGGATTTAGGGAATAATTTCAACATTGTTTATTAGGATTTCAACAAAGAATTTGACTCAGTCCCACATGAGGAGGCCCCGGGTGCCAAGCGTATTTCGAGGCCAAGCGATATTCTGGTGATATATAGAGCGCTCTTCTAAAGTGATTGAAGTTATTTCCTTTTAAGTTCCTACGTTTCTAGCAAAAGCCTTTCTTTTATAACTAGTTCTATACTTGAAAACCACAAGTTAGAACACAGAAAGGAAACACACCTTTCTTTTTCCTGTATTTCTTGTTTTATTAACCAACTAACACTTCAACCGCTTGGCCTCCGAGCGGCACTGCTCCTGCCTCCCCGTGGCGGGGCCGGTAATCTGGGGGAAAAGTTATCCCCCAGGGCTAAAAGGAGCAACGATGGATAAAAATGAATATCCACCTCTAGAGCCTTCAAACTCAAGGCTAGACAAACCTAATGATGAAGACGTGAACCAAGCAAAAAGGCTCCGAAGAGAAGTTCAGTGCAATGAAATGCCAAACTTTCTGGTGATACACTCTCTCTCCAACCAACCTGTAGGCAAATTATCACCATTCGTCATCCAAAGATTTCTGGAATCGATTGCTGGAACACCAAAAATGGTTAAACGACTGCAATCTGGAGACCTATTAATTGAAACAGCCAACTCCAAACATTCCGAGTGGCTGCTCAAAACAACGACATTCGGTGGCCTGCCAGTATCTATTACTCCGCACAACACCTTAAATTCCTCGAAAGGCGTTATAACCGAATGGGACCTACTTACAATATCAGAAGAGGAATTAGTTAAAGAACTGAGTAATCAAAAAGTAACCAACGCCAAACGCATAATGACCAAAAAAGATGGAAATCTCGTCCCAACTAGGTCAATCATTTTAACTTTCAGTACCCCAGATTTGCCATCCTCAGTAAAAGCTGGCTATTTAAACTGCCGAATTCGGGCTTATATTCCTAACCCGATTCGTTGTTTTAAATGCCAAAAATATGGACATTCCCAACAAGCATGCAGAGGAGAAGCTATTTGTCCTATTTGTGGTTCCAAGGAACATACACAAGCAGACTGTTCAGCATCAAGTCCCATTTGCCCTAACTGCAAAGAAAGTCACCCAGCATTTTCAAAATCCTGTGAAATGTGGAAAACAGGGAAGAAAATTCAAAAATATAAAATTGAACACAAAGTCACATACCCTGAGGCACGCAGACAGGTTATGTTGACCATGCCCAGTCGTTCATATGCGTCTCACACTCGAAGCTTTATTTCAACAGCAGTACAAACAGATGTATCAATACCCCCCAGCACATCTATGGCTAATTGGGTTAAAAATACACTATCTAATTCAGGAAAAGACACACATCAAACTAAAACCAGTGAATCGACCAACACTCCAATCAGCATCCCAACTGATACTCGGACAGTCTCGCATGATAAAGAAAAATTAAAAACTACCAAAGACAACAAGAAACCTGAATCATCCACCAATAGTATGGAAGTAGATGTACACTCAGATCTTGAGGAACCCATACTAGAACTTCATGCAAATGACACTATGGATACTGGGCGCCCCAGCTTCCCAAAAAAAAGACCGGAAAAAGTGCTCAAACAAAAAACAGTCTGATGAATCATCCTCAACTAAACCTAAATGAACCACAGTATCTTACAATGGAATTGCAGAGGTTTTCGTTGCAACACTGACGATATTCAATACTTAATTAACCGATATTCTCCAGCTGCCTTCTGTCTACAGGAAACTTACCTGACCTCACAAATTTCTCCTTCGATAAAGAACTATTGCCTTTATCGAAGAGATCGAAATACCGCTAATGCTGCCCATGGTGGGGTAGCAATCCTAGTAAACTCGAAGATCCCAACTAGACATATCCCAATCCAAACTGAAATAGAAGCTATTGCTGTTCGCATAACTCTCCATAGTGCAATAACACTTATCTCAATCTACCTACCACCAAACCGTTCTTACCCTTTAAGAGATCTTGAAGACCTGTTTATACAGATACCTCCACCTCTCTGTATATTAGGGGACTTTAACGGGCACCACCCATTATGGGGTTCTCCCAAATTGGATAGACGTGGCCGACTAATTGAAAGCTTTTTAGAGGCACTAAATTTCAGTATACTCAATACTGGTGCACCGACACACGTACAGCTCCCAGCAGGACACACATCAGCAATAGACCTCACAATTTGTTCACCAGTACTAGTCCCAACCATAGAGTGGAATGTAATAAATGATCCCATGGGCAGTGACCACTTTCCAATAGTATGCAACTTTCTGATAGCAAAGACTCCTTCAATTCAACCGTGCAGAAAGTGGAAATTTGTCCGAGCAGACTGGGCAAAATTTCAATCGTCAATCGACCTTGATGAGGAAAAAATCCGCCTCCAACATATTGATGATGCCACAGATTACATCACGTCGCATCTTCTAAATGTGGCTAAAAATACAATACCACTATCAAATCCCCCGGGCCGAAAACATCATAATTACTGGTGGAATGACAAATGCACCACAGCAAAGAGAGCAAAAAATAAAGCTTGGAATTTGTTTCGGCAATGTCCGAGCACAGTCAATCTTATTAACTATAAGAAATTAAGGGCAAAAGCACGCTTCATACAAAAGCAAGCAAAGAAAGAATCCTGGATCCGTTTTGCCTCTAGTTTTCACAGAAATACTGATTCCAAAATAATATGGAAAAAAATTAGACAGCTGTCTGGTAAGTTTCCTACCATACCTTCTCCAATCCTCTCTTGGAATGGGAAAGATCTCTCTAATCCAGTAGATATAGCTAATGCTTTGGGAAATACTTTTGCCGAAATTTCAGCAGCAACAGCCTATCCTACCTCATTCCAAAGAATTAAAAACACTGAAGAAAAGCATGCTATTCATTTTCAAACTGCCCGTCTTCTCCCATATAACAAACCTCTGCAATATTCTGAACTTTTACATGTCATTAAAACTGCCCGCAATGGTGCTGCCGGGCCAGATGGGATTTATTATGTCATGCTACAACATCTTGATGACAAAGCTTTGCGCTGCCTCCTGGTCTTTTACAATCGCATATTTTTAGAAAATGTTTTTCCAGCTTCTTGGCATCACTGTACAGTTCTGGCATTCCTGAAACCTGGAAAAGATCCATCCAACCCGAATAGCTATAGACCCATATCTCTCTCAAGCTGCCTCAGCAAAATTCTTGAGAAAATTATCCACAGAAGACTCGTCTGGATCATAGAGTCGGAACAGCTAATGAGCCATAGTCAATATGGCTTTCGTCAAAACAGGTCATGCCTAGATCTTATGGTCAAGGCTGAATTTGCCGTCCGTAATGCTTTTGTCAAACGTGAACATCTAGTAATGGTTTCAATAGACATAGAGAAGGCTTTTGATACCACTTGGCGGTATGGTATACTTAGTGATCTTTACCTTCTAGGACTACGAGGCAACCTCCCTATATTTATTGAGAACTTCTTACATACTAGATCATTTCAAGTTCGATACCAACATGCCCTTTCCACAACTTTCATCCAGGAAGAAGGTGTTCCACAGGGATCAGTACTGAGTGCCACTCTTTTTGCTCTGAGAATAGATTCTATCACTAAGCAGCTTCCAAATACAGTTGAGACTTACCTTTATGCAGATGACCTTTCCATCTCCTGTCATTCTCAAAACATGAGGTCTGTTGAAAGACAGCTTCAGATATCACTTAATAAAATTCAACAATGGGCAAGCCTCAACGGCTATCGGCTCTCGCAGCAGAAAACAGTTGCCATCCACTTCTGTAGACAACGCAAACTCCATCCAGATCCTGAACTTCAAATTTCTAACATCGTTGTCCCAGTCACCAGCAACATCAGATTTCTTGGATTAATCCTTGACAACAAGTTAAATTTCCTAGACCATATTAAAAATGTACGGACGTCATGTCTAAAAAAGTTAAACATACTCAGAGCTTTATCTGCCCAAACATGGGGTGCAGATCGTACCTCGCTTCTTCGTTTATACAGGGCATTAATCAGATCCCGTCTCGATTATGGTGCTCCTGTCTATGATTCTGCCAGAAAGAGTGTATTACGCTGGCTTGATCCAATTCAGCACAGTGCTTTGAGAATTGCAATTGGTGCATTCAGAACGTCGCCCGCACATAGTCTCTACATTGATGCTCACGAGCCCCCACTAGCTTTACGCAGGAAAACACTGTTACTCAAATATGCTGTAAAGATACAAAGTTGTGCCTCTCATCCCGTTCAGTCATACCTTTTCAACCCACCATTTGAAATCTTATACAGAAACAAACCTAGCATAGTAAAGCCAGCTGGTCTTCGCCTTCTTGAATTGGAGCAAGTTGGGAATATTTCCGTCCATTCCGTACAACAAGTAGCCACATGTACTCAGCCACCATGGACTCCTCCTCCTCTTCCAACCTGTGACACTTACCTCTGTCAATGGAGAAAGAATACTTTGCAAGCATCAAATGTCAAACAAATTCATGCAGTTCACACTCAAAGATATACTGACTTCTCCCCAATCTATACAGATGGCTCTAAATCTAATTCAAATGTTGGAGCAGCTGCAGTGTTTCCGAATACAACTGTATCAGTTTCCCTTCCATCAGAATTTAGTATATTTTCTGCTGAATTATATGCAATCAAACTAGCTTTAGAAAATCTCTGTTCAGACAGTTCCTTCAAATCAGTTATTTACACTGATTCCCTCAGCTCAATCATGTCGTTATGTAATTCCTCAGATGAAGTCCACCCTATTCTTAATGAAATCAGAAGCTTATTACTGAAAATTAAAAAACGCAACCAACTGGTCACTTTTTGCTGGATTCCATCCCATTCTGGTATTTTAGGCAATGAACTGGCCGATAAAGCTGCAAAAAATCCAACTACTTTTGATTTAACCAATATCCCTGTTCCAGCATCAGATTATGCACTAACAGTTCATGCTGCTTGCATATCACAATGGACAGCACTCTGGCACTCTCAGACTAATAATAAACTCTTTCAGTTTAAACATGATCCAAAAATCTGGCACTCCAGTATCCGTACATCGAGACAAGAAGAAGTAGTCCTTTCAAGGGCAAGAATAGGACATACCCATCTGACCCACCTTCATTTACTCACAGGAGATGATCCACCACAATGTACACATTGTTCTAATAATTTGACAGTAAAACATATTCTTATTGGCTGCCCCTATTATAAACAAGCCAGAACTTCATCCTTGATCTCACTGGTTAATCTCCATAAACCAATAACTCTTGAAAATCTCATTGGTGATAAGGCAAATATTTCTGAATTTTTTGACTTTCTCAGGCAAACTGGGCTTTTCAATTATTTCTGATTTCAGATTTTCTTTTGATTTAGGGAAAACTCATGTTTTAATATAATAAGTGAATAGGCACATTATAGCCTTAGCAGCTTATGTGCCATTAAGCCTCCAGAACAACAACAACAACCACATGAGGAGGTACTTTATAAGCTGAAACAGGTTGGAATCACAGGGAAAATCCTTAAATGGATAGAAGGATGGCTTCAGGGCAGAAGTCAGAGGGTTAGAATAAATGGTTAATTACTCATAAGAAGTGGGGTTCCCCAAGATGATGTAAAGATTGGTAGCGTAGTTAATGATCAACGCCAAGAGATCTTCTTCAGAGTGACCTAGATCGACCTTAGGGATGGTCAGAAAAATGGCAGCTACTTTAATCCAGCAAAGTGCAAGGTCTCTCACCTTGGGAACAGTAACCCCAAAATAACTTATATACTTGGTGGAGTTGAACAAAAGCTAATAGTGGAGGAAAGGGACTTGGGTTTTACGATACAGTCAGACATGAAGTTCTCCGAGCATTGTAGACACGTTGCAAGGAAGGCCCGTGGTGTCCTATCGATTATTTATCAAACAGTTGCTAGTGGAGATAAGGACATCATAGTCCCATTATATAAGGCTATTGTTAGATCACACTTGGAATGCTGTGTTTAAGTATGGAGCCCACACATAAAGAAAGACATTGAGCTTCTTGAAAGGTTCCAAGGTAACTCGCCTAGTGAGATCGGCAAAAAGGTGTCCATATGAGGAAAGACCAAATATGTGGGTTGCAGAGCTTGGAAACTAGGCATCTTAGAAGAGACTTGATTGAGGTATTTAAGGCTCTGAAAGGCATAAGTAAAATGAATGGGAATGAAATTTTCACAGTTATAAATGATTCTAGAACTAATGGCCATAATTTCAAATTACGGGGGAGAGATATTTAGACTGGATTGCAGGAAGTTTTATTTTAGCCAGTGAGTTATAAATAACTGGAATAAGTTACCTACATGGGTGGTAGAAGCTGACAGTTTGGGGAAATGCATAGGTTGTCTGTTTCCTTTTCCTTTATTAATTATTTTTTATTTTATCTTATTATTTTTTTTATTTTTTTTTGGCTGGTGCAGCATAAGCCATAGGCTTCTTTGGTCTGTGTTGCAATTGCTAATACTAATACATCCATATATTCTGGTATGATCTTTCAAGCACTAAAAAAAATGTTTATACTGATTATAAAATCCTAAACTTGAATTAAAGGCACATGCTTAGGGTTATGAAAACATGAATTAATACTAGTATATTTGCAGTTTATCAATCATATTTTTACACAATATATAGCACTAAAAACAAGCAACAGGAAATGGCTTGTTAAGAATGAAAGCCCTGCCCAGGTACACATATACTATTAATAAGGGCAATGTTATGTTGTCACCTGTGCCTCCTAGAGAGTTACAATAAGTTTCGTCCAATGGACTATCTAGCGGCTGGCCTGCGAACGCCATTTTAGAACTGCACCCTAAAAATGTAAGGAGGGTTGGATCTCACCATGATGCCCATCACAAACAAAAAAGACATGAATCACTCTGCATGATGGAAGAGATGTGAGGATATATTGTATATATGAATCATCCTGAGCAGTTGGAGATTTGTGACACTGGAATATTTGGTTGAGAGAAGTAGGTTTTTTTCCTTCCCATTCTCAGAATGATAAACCATTTGTGGAGGAGGGAAAGAGAGAGCCCAGGGAAGAACTGAACAAGTGGCATCAGTAGATATATCAGAAAGTCAAACTGCCAGATTTCTGCTGTGGAGGAAAGGTGTATTCCAGCAGGCTGATTCATGTATGGATAGGCCAGTAGCAGAGGCTCCAAAAGAGGGACAAATAGGTATTTCCAAGTTGGGAGACGTTGACTTTTAATTTTTATAGCATAGTTGAATAACAAGGTTTGCCCTTGACAGTACAGCTGACATTCACAAGCTCTAACATAAAGACTTTGAACAGGGAGATGCGTAGGCATATGATGAATGGGCAGCCAACTATTTCAATTAAGCAAGAGATTTATCAGAGTTTTAGACAGGGGACCTAGATGTAGGAAATAATACTCTCAAGATGTTAAGTTTCTTAAAACAGGCATTTCTGAGCTGTTTGATATGATCAAGAATGGTTAACTTTCTGTGAAAGATAAGACCAAGAAATTGGACATTAGGCACAGTAGGTATCACATGATCACCCAATTTTAGAATCAAGTGAGGATAGAGATTTCACTTTCTACAGAATTGAACAGCGTGTGTTTTTCTGAGTGGGTATATAAAAGCCACTTTTTGCAGCCCACGTTTTTATGCTGTTGATAGCGGCTTGAAGCGGCTGGTTGGTCATTCTCATATTTTGTTAGTGACAGGATATACTAAAGTAATCTACATATAGCATTTATCTATGTATAAAAACAATGGCTGGAACCTTCGGAGTTACTGAATTGATTTTTAGAATGAGGATTGTGACACTTAAGACTGAACTGCATGGTACACCTTCTTGAGTGTAAGAAAGGAGGAACTGTGTGTGGACCTGTAATGATTAATGTTTTAAGGTTTTCTGTATGAACTTGGTCTTTAGACCTAGTGTGAAAGGCTTAAGTTTTGCAAATTACACAGTCTGGAGACTAGGCATCGGCAAGGTGATCTGATAGAGGTGTATAAGGCTTTGAATGGCTTGAGCATGCTCAATGCCGATGGGATTCTTCCTCTTGCTCAGAATAATCACCTGAGAGGGCATAAATTCAAATTGAGGAAGGACGGATGTCGGATAGATGTGTGGAAATTTGCCTTTAGCCAACGGGCAGTTGGTTTGTGGAATAGACTTCCATCACTTGTTGTTGAAGTTGATAGCCTAAACAAATTTAAGGCTCAGCTGGATAGGTATTTCGAACGAACGGAGGGGTGAAATGGGAGTAGTGGTTGTGTGTGTTTTTTTTTTTTTTTTTTTTTTTGGCTGATGCTGAATAAGCTTGCTTTCTTGCATCATATGCCTCTGCTAATGCTAATGCTTTCTCAATATCTAAATAAACCATAGTAAAATGCTGTTGGTGAATATGTTACAAAGTTGAACTTCTGTGTGAATCACAAGGTCTAAGGTGGATCTACTTGTATGACATTGGAACTGGTTGATGAAATTATATTTGATCAGTGAATCACATTAAATGGTCATTAACCATAATTTCCAAGATTTGCTGTGCACAGTTGGTGAGGGAAACTGGCCATTAGTGACTCAAATTTATTGAATGTTTTCCAGGTTTAAAAATGCTATGACATGTGCTTGGCACCAAGTACCTTCTCTGTCTTCCCGTATTTTCTGCAAAAATCCAGTTATGAAGTAGTACATGAAGTAACTCTTCACTGCTGTTTTAACATGAATAATGAACTCCATCAGGTCCAGCAGCACTAGGTTTCTGAACTGTCTAGTTTAGAGCGAGACACAGTTCAGTTATTGTAAACATACACTTGTAAGGTTTATGTGAACCAATATCAAAATTTAGGATTTGCTTTTCAGCAAATTTTTTCTGGAATGCTGAAGGATCCTAGTTTGTGGAAGAAACTTTTGCAGAAGACTACCCTAGCATATTGGCTATGTCTTGAGGGAGTGAAATGTCATGTCCATTCACTCTCAGAATAGAAAGATGTGAGGAAGGGTACCTATTGTACATTTTGCCAATTTTAGTACAGACAGTTTGTGTTTTGGTGGATCTGGTAATTGTAGAAGAAAAACTTTTCCATGATTATCTTTTACATGGCCACTGAATATGTCTGGCTTTAGCTCTGATTCTCTTAAATTAGATTAGATTTTCACAAGTAGGAAGTTTGCAGAAATTATTCCAGGCATTCTTCTTCTCTCGCTTGGCTCAGCTGACTTTTTCTCCCACTTGGCACTTTCAAAGTTCGATTGGTAGTATAAATAGGTCAGGAAGTTCATTTGCTTTAACATCAAAAAGTGTTGGTAATGATTGCTACTTAGTAGATCATTATGGATTGGCCAATTAGGTAATGGAAAAAGAGCTAGAGAATGTAAAGGATGTAAAGTGAGCTGTAGAGCTTGATCCAATAGGAGTCAATATGTATGTAATCCAGTATTCAGGAGTGTCAGATTTGCCTAGCCAATTAATTTTTCCAAAAGTTTTGTTTGTCCAGTGTCTGATTGTCTCATAGGATATAAGACACATTGCAATCTCCCATTATAGAGAGGAGGTAGCTAAGATACTAAATTTTCAAGGTCATTGCAAGAAATTTCTTGGTTAGGGGAAAGCTACCAAGAGATAATTGTAAGAACAAAATGCAAGAATAGCAGAGCAGCAACAGCTGCTCAGCTTTTAAACTTTTTTGCAGTGCTGTTGGGCATGAAGGCACATGGACCTGATTAAAATTGGCAACTCCTCCACAAGCTGAGTTATCTAACTTAACACTATGCAATCCATAGAAAAGATTGTGTTGGGACACACAATCTTTTCTATGGATTGCTTAGTGTTTAAGTTGTTGTGGCAGATGTACTAGTTAAGGGTGCATTTTCTAATAATGACCAAGCCCAATCTGACACTGATTCATTAAGAGAAAATGTGACTTTTGTTTATGTAGCACTTGTAGTTGTCCTCTGTGCAGTTGTTGTAACCATTGCAGTCCATCTCTGTATTACCTCTGCAAACGTAGGTCTAGGTCTGGTATTATTCTGAACATTTATTAACATTTTGGCTTCTTGGTGTGATATTTTGTTCAGCTCTAACCTGTTAAAAATATTTATAATTTTTCCAGAGTAGACAATCTCTGGAATAGGCAGTGTGTGGGTGACTGCAACTGGGGTACAGGTAGTTCTCAGCTTTATGAGTTAATTCATTCCTAGTGTGCGCTCGTAAAAAGAAAAACTCGTAAAGCGGAAATTTCTTTCCCATAGACATAATGTTAAAAATAGGGGTTACATTCTGAACAATGAAATAAGTTAACTAATTAGTTTATGTTTAAACAATGATTGATTAATCCAAAGAAATGAAAACGTAGCCTGTAAAAGCAAGTAAATTATAATAAAGAAATTACTTATGACTTATAAATGTTAAAGAATGTTTATTCTTCATCGTCATCATTGACTGAATGCACACTCATTATTGGCTCAGCACTTGTTGGTTTGTTGCACAAGGAGTCGTCGTCTTCAGAAATGCTTCAAGAAGTGTTTGTTTCCAAGATAATCTTCTCTTTTCTTTATAAATTTAAATAGCATGCATGAGCATTTTTTAACAGAACGTACAGATTGCAACTAACATGAATTGCACGGAGTAACAAGTTTACGAAGCTTTTAAAAAAAAGAATGAAGAAAAGATTCTGAAATTTTATTTGTTTTTTGTACAATTGAAGATTTCAGTAAAGGGGAAACACGATTCCAGCTATCGGTATTTTCACAAATGCAATAACATGGAGTTTACTACCCGTTTATAATTGCTTGCAGTAACAGAAAAGCCCAATAAACTGGAAAGTGCAAATTGTTTTTATTGTTTTATGGTTGTGACCTCCAGAAATGGCCCGTCACCACCAAATACGGAGGATGCGGAAAGGTCAGGGAATGACCACCGCACCGGAGCAATATGGCCTTAGTTGCTAATGCCCCTAAAAACCAAATAACAACAACAACAACCTCCAGAAATGTGCTTTAGAAAAATATCACAAAGCCGTTCAAAATTGGTTCTTATAACAGAACATATGATAATGATGGAAGTGTAGTGCATTTTAATGATTTGAATTGGTAACTAATACAATTTACACTATAAAAACGACCTTTTAGAGAGTTATATAGTGAAAATATCAACTTCCGGGAATGTGGAACGAATTATCAAAAAACAATGTGTTATTGGGTTCACATTAACTATATTTTCATGATACAACGGTGTCTCTGGAATGGATTAATATCATAAAGTGGGGTACACTATTGTATAGCTATGCGCGTGGTTTGAAATGTGGTATTGATGAATGTTTAATATTCATTTTTTGCAATTAATGTTAATATTTTCGATTTTGTTGATATTTGGGGGGGGGGACTCGTAAAGCGGGAACTGCCTGTACTTATGTTTATCCAGTTTACAATATGTAATAGCAGAAGTGACTAAACCTTTATAACCATTCTGAGAGTGGCTAAACTTTTGACATTTAAAGCAATGTGTTAAGTTTAGAGTGCAGGTCTTTATACATTAGTTGAGGTAACCTGCTTTGATTAATATGAATTTTACAAGCATAATCCCCTGACTTGCAGTTCCATTTTCAATTCATCTTTTGCTAAATTCAGAAGGTCCCACTACTATTACACTCCTGAAGGTGTTTAGAGTAGCTTAAGTGGAGACCATAATAGATATTCCTTTAAAGGATGCTAAATTTTGGAGCTGTTCATTTGAGACCTCAACAAGCAATTTGCCAAATCTCAGATGCTTTGTTGTTTAGGAGGTCCCATTAGGTTTTCTGTGCACGTTTGGATTTTAAAAGGTGAGACAGTGCCTCGTGACTGTTTCTATCCTTCGGCATTCCACAAAATAGGCCCTGAGTGGCAAGCGATTTTCTGTGATTTATAGAGTGCTCTTATTAAAGAAAAAGTTTTATTTGTTTTCTAGTGTCTTTTTCTATTTTATTTACTTCCAGTGGTTCTCTGCTTAAAGTATTAAGTAAGAACACAGAAGGAAATCAACCTTTCTTTTTTTAGTGTGTATATATATATATATATATATATATATATATTATTAATAACAAACAACTAACTTCTACAACCACTTGGTCACTGGTGGCACCGCTCCTGCCTCCACGTGGCAGGATCGGTAACCTGGGAGAAGAAATGCACTCTCCCAGGGCAAAAAGGAGCTACAATGGATAGCAACGGAAGAAACAATTACGGATCTCGCTCGTTCCAGGGATGATATAGCTACATCCAATAAAAGAGGCAGAAAAAAGAAGGAACTGAAAATCTTGCTCCTCTTTTACTAATTCTGCACTCCTTGACAGACAACCCACTGAGTAAGCTTTCCCCATTTTTAATACAGAAATGTATTGAAAATGTAGCTGGCCCTCCAAAAATGGTTCGAAGGCTCCATTCTGGGGACCTTCTAATTGAAATAAGTGAACATAAACACTCAGAAAGACTGCTTAGAATATCTACATTTGGTGGAATTCCCACAAAAGTTACCCCACATGCCACCTTAAACTCCTCTAAAGGGGTAATAGCAGAGTGGGATCTCCTTAACGTTTCACAGAGGAAGAGATCATTCAAAAACTAAACGATCAAAATGTCATATATGCGAGAAGAACAGTCATCAAGAAAGATGGAGTACCTACTCCTGCTCGGACAGTGATTCTCACATTCAGTACACTAACTCTGCCATTAACTGTAAAAGCTGGTTATTTGAGATGTAAAATTAGACCCTACATTCCTAACCCAGTCAGCTGTTTTTAGTGCCAGAAGTTTGGGCACTCTTGCAGTCTACAGAGGTGTTACCACCTGTGCCTCCTGTGACTCAAAAGAGCACATACACACAGACTGCCCTACTGAAACACAGTACTGTCCAAATTGCCAAGGAAATCATTTGGCATACTCAAAAGGAGTGCACCCAATGGCAGAGGGAAAAGAAAATCCAAAAATAGAGTTGAAAACAAAGTGCCATACTATGAGGCAAAGAAACAGTTTTTAGTGTCCACTAAATCGCCTTCTTATGCATCAGTTGTGCAAAAGCCACAGTGCTCTGTAACAGTACAGACCGATTGCTCAGTTCCTCCAAACATATCAATATCTGACTGGGCAAGATCAGTCCATTCCTCACTGAAAGAAAACTCTACGCAACAGCAAAAAAGTCTTTCAGTAAAGAGAGAGTGAGTCAAAAATCTCGAACCAATGCCATGGACATTGATACAAAATCACGTGAAGATGATACACTTCTCAAAATACATGCAGAGGAAGACATGGATATCAGTACACCAAAATTCCCAGAAAAAGAAAAAACAAGAATAGATGAGCGTAAACAAACTGCATCCCATAAGCAAACAGATACACCTGATAATACTCAATAATGCGTATAATTGTAGTGGAATTGTCGCGGACTCCAAGCCAACTTAAATGATGTTTATGATCTTATTACAGAATATAAGCTGCTATTCTTTGCCTACAGAAAAATCTGACCCCCCAAAATCTATAAGCATAAAGCATCATATGATGATTAGAAAAGATAGGAACAACTCTAATATAGCCCATGGAGGGGGTAGCACTGCTAGTCAACTCCAGAACTACTTTCAGACCTATCCCTCTGAAAACAACGTTAGAAGCAATCGCTGCACGAGTCAGGGTCTGGATAACAAAAACAGTTGTTTCCTTATACCTTTCACGATTTTTTTCTTTGTACAGCAGACTCTCGATTTACCGGGATTGGATTAACCGGGATACTTCAAGACTCCAAATTAAAAAAAAAAAATCAACCAGAAATCATAAAATTCAAGTAATAACTAGAATAGGTATAAACAGATGTTTTGCAAGTCGTAAATAAGCAACAAGAAGCGACATTATAAGTCGTCATTGGGAGATTAGTGTGCCTATTATCTTGCAACCCCCATTGTCTTCACATCTGCCGCTGAAAAAAAAAAAAAAAAAGAGAGAGAGAGAGAGACCAAATGTTTAGTTTGTTTTAGTGTGTCACGTCGATTGTTGTGTTCAGCCAGCACAACAAAAGGCAAATTTTGTTTCGTTATTTATGTCAGGGATATCGGAATTTTTATTATTATTATTTTTTTATTTATTTATTCTTTTTGTTCAGAAATTGCAAAATTGATGGGCAAATGCAAGAGTTGTTCTTTCAATTAAATAAAAACTTGAAATTATTCAAAAGTTTGAAAATGGTGCATCTGTTAAATCACTAATGAACCATTATAATGTTGGTGACCAAACCATACGCGACACTGTAAAAAAATAAAGGGAAGCATTGTATCGGACACGCGAGTAGTATGTGGCAAGTTTTTTCATTTTTTTATCTATCACCAACTTTTGCTGAGCATTTTTCAATACGTTAAGTCCCCGACTTACATAGCTTCAGACTTGCATTACGTTATTTATATATTTTTTATATAACTGAAGATTTCAGCGAAGGGAACACACATTTCACTATAATACTGTAACTTAAAAACACAGAATTCCAGCAATCGGTATTATCACAAATGCTATAAAATCGAGTTTACTACATGTTTATAATGAATTGCAGTAACCCAGAAAGTGCAAATTGTTTTATGGTAGTGATATCCAGAAATGTGCTTTAGTAAAATGTGAGCTTGCGTGGGGTGATAATAGTGGGTTTTGACCCCGTGAA
Source organism: Mastigoproctus giganteus (assembly GCF_048544385.1). NCBI lineage: Eukaryota > Metazoa > Arthropoda > Arachnida > Uropygi > Thelyphonidae > Mastigoproctus > Mastigoproctus giganteus. The sequence continues at coordinate 100,474,674 of NC_143579.1, forward strand.
GTTCTTTCCAGAAAATTTAATTTTGGCTGTTATCGTGGTGCCGACTAAGAGAATGCGACAGCGGTACTAGTAAATCTATTAAGAAAAGGAAAGCAATTGAGTTGGATCAGAAAATTAAAATAATAAGGATGTATGAAAATTGCCAAAATTAACAAGTATCGCGGGGAATTCAGATTTGTCAGTGGCAACGGTGAACACGATAATAAAGGAGAAAGACAATACGAGATGCAGTGAAGGGATCGATACTAATGAAGTCAACTATAACAACCAAAGCTACGAAACACATATCAGTTTTTAGACTAACATGCGTTTTTCCTTCCTTTTATGTTTTCTTTTCTTATGTGTCACTCAGGCTACTTCACCACCGTCCCCAGATAAAGTTTTTAATTGAACTAATTAAAAATATATAACTGTTTTTCTTCATTCTTCTGAGGACATTATGTGGTTTTTGTAATTTTGCCATATCGGGGATATAGTAGCAATATTTTATTAGTCATTCCCAAGTTACATAAGAAGTCCTGGAAAGTATCTCTTATGTGTGTTGGGGACTTGCTGTATTTTTGGATTAACCAGGAAATCGATAAAAAAAAATATATTTTTTTTTTTACCATCTATTCCAGAAAATCGAGAGTCTACTGTATATGGTTTTATCCATGATTACTATGGTGTTGCCCTTATCGGCTTTTTGAATAACGATATCATTATCCTGTCTTTTATTAAGGCATTCCATTTGTTGTGAACTAATTTTGGAATGTGTACTAATTTCAGTGTTAATTATAGTGTTTACTTCATGCATTAAACAGTTCTTATCTAGATGATTATTGAATTTCATTTGTAATTCGATTATGCTGTCTTTAATAGGATATTATTTGCCCCTCTCTATTGCTAAAAGTTCTGGAGAAAGCACTAGCACCATCCATCACCCATCATATTCTCTGTGACAGTCCTGAGCAAATACACTGTGGAATCTCTGGAAGATCAACTATAACTAGTCTTGCAATACTCACATTGCACACCTTATAACAAAGAAAACTTCATTTGTAATTCGATTATGCTGTCTTTAATAGGATATTATTTGCCCCTCTCTATTGCTAAAAGTTCTGGAGAAAGCACTAGCACCATCCATCACCCATCATATTCTCTGTGACAGTCCTGAGCAAATACACTGTGGAATCTCTGGAAGATCAACTATAACTAGTCTTGCAATACTCACATTGCACACCTTATAACAAAGAAAACAGATCATCGTGACATCCATTCTGCATTTGACGCCATCTATAGACCCCAACTCCTACATCTGTTAGAAAGCTACTTCAATTTCTGCAGCAATGTTCTCTGGTTCCTAGAATCTCTTCTATCCAAGAGGACCTTTGTACTGAAAATTTGAATGAAGACCTTCACGCATCAGATAACTTTTGGTGTGGCTCAAGGTGGGATCCTGTTTAGTGTTCTCTTCATGGCAATTGTGGTGCTATTTTTGGCCAACAAATGCAATTGGATCATATATGCTGATGATATCAAGCTCCTTACTAGGATATCGCCATCCAACTCAGCAGCCAAAACCACTCAGCAAATGAACAGGAAACTACAGGACATAGCTGACTACCTCAGTGCATTCAGCCTCCACATTAATCCTCTGAAATCGGCACAAATCATTTTCTCACTAAAGGGCAGTCCAACAGTGCTGGAGCCCATGCTCAATGGCTCCCCAGTTCCAAGTGTTCAAATGCACAAAGATCTGGGAGGTCATTTTTGACTCCAAGCTGTCCTTCACCGATCACATTAACCTTATACATTTGAGGATGATTTCACTACTCTGGGGAGCCAAGCAACAGCTGCTCCACACTTGGTAAAAAGGTATATCATATCAAATCTATACCCGACAGTACTGTATGATTCAGAGATATGGGCCTCCGCTGCTGAATTCTGGCTTCTAAAATGGGCTGACACCAAACTCCACCTTCTCCCAGCTCTCAGATCAACACAGTTAGCAGATGCCCTTCAACTGGGTAGGCTCTGATCCTATATCGGAGAAAGAAGGCTGCTATTCACAATCAAGATGGCCAAAAGTAGAATTACAGAGCCGAATTTCTGGGATCACTGCTCTTGGCGCGTTCCTTCCCCCTTATCTCCAGTCTTCAGCAGAACTGCTGGCCAACATTAATCGGCTAGGACTTACCGACAGATTCCTGCCAAAGCAAATGCTGCCCTCACTGCAGGTGGTCAATTGTGGCCTCCAAAAAGTGGACAAAAACAAAACAAAAGATACAGGAAGGGAATCCTCGAGGAACTGAAAATTTAGAACTGTGCCTTGCCTTCCAGTAGTTTGGTTGTATGTTATTTAACATATCCATGGATTACTGAAGTTGTCTCAGGTCTAAAAACTCAACACTGACCTTCACAAGTTTGCATTCAACAAACATTATTCAAAGCAAGTGTTATCCTCGTAACACCGACAGTTGTGCTAGTGATGTCTTGTCAGTTTTTTTCCGCACTCGCCAACCTCGCTGGATTACAGCTCTTGGAATATGAAAATGCTTCCTTTCGCTGTGTGTTGATGCCGATGACAAGCTCTTAAGTATATATTTTGTTAAACAGACGAGTGCATTTCAACCTGAAGAGGCAGACAGTCTTTTCATTCATTGTTTGTTTTTCAGACCCCTTTGTTCTGTTTAAATATTAGCCACTTTGTATATTATGTTTGTAAATTCCCTTTAAATTGAGAGTAAATGGGCCTGTTGTACTGGAATCCATTGTACATAAGAAATAATAATAATGTATATATCCAGTAAAATATAACTTTAATTAAATAGTTTTGCGCTTTCAAGGCTGAACGTGCCTCTTTGTCAACAAATTCTAACAGAATGGACAGACTAACAAAGTCTGTTCATTCTGTTAGAATGAACAGACTTTATTGATAAAAATTATTTTAAGACCCAGAGTTGTGTGTGTGTGTGTGTGCGAGGGCACGAGGTAGGCCATTCAACCATTAGATTGGTGTTCGTTGTTACTGCATGGACATGTATAGTTTTGCCTCCAGCACTTAAAACAGTTGTCTCCAAGATGGGGTGTAGTCTCATGCCTTTGCAGCGGTTCATGTGACTATTATATTAAGTGACTCTAACCAGAGGTGGTGGTGAAAGTGTCAGGAATGGTCAGTCACTTCGTAGTCGCACTTGGGATTAAGGTCATGGTGGGTCGACCAGAAGTGTTCCGCGATTGCACACTGGTCGGTCTCAGCAAGGCGAATCGATCTGTTGTGTTCTGCAAGGCGACCTTGAAGACGTCTCGAGGTCTTTCCTATGTAGCAGCTGTTACAATCTTTGAAGGCTACGTGGTATACTATACTGCTGCGTAAGAGCGGGGTGACTGGAGCCTTTACGTTGGAAACTAGAGGACGTAAGTTTCTACCAGGTAGCTGCACACATTTTATGTGGTATTCTGGGAGGATTTTTTAGATCTGGCCCGACATGCCCGGATAGTAGGGAATGTAGACGGTAGGCACATTGTGTCCTGAGTTGATGGCGATCTTGGGTGGACTGTGAGCTCCTGCACTTGTAATAAGCACTTGTGGGTCCAATATGTGGGTTGGATAGCCACAATTTATCAAGTCTGTCCTCACACTGGAAATCTCATTGTGCCTAGCTTCATCTGTGCTGGAGTGGCTCCAAGCCCTGGAGAATAGAGTGCAGGCAGTGCTGTTGAGATGGCTAGGGGCATGGCCAGATCTGTAGTTGAACTGTTCTCACCACATTGGCTTACGGTATACTGAGGTTTCTAGATGCGGGCCCACATATTTTACTAGGATATCCAAGAATGGGAGAGATCAGTCTACTTCTAACTCTGGTCACAGCAGGTTTTGTTTGAACTTAATACCTGGTGTAGGTTACATAGACTGACTGTATCAAGAACCAAAACAAGGACAATGGTCTTCAAGGATCAATTTTCGAGTAGAAGACCCCTGGTTGTTAGAATGAATTGGTCGAGCCTAAAATCGGCAAGGCAATTAAAATATCTAGGTATTATGTTTGATGGATCTTTGACTTTCAACTCACATGTTACTTATCTATCAGAAAAGGTGAGGAAATTTATTGGGATGATTACTCGAATCACTAGAGTTGGCTGGGGAATAAAAGATAAGGCCCTGAACTTGCTATATGAATGTGTATTTATCCCCATGGTAAAGTATGATGCACCAATTTGGTTTGAACGTGTAAGTGGAAAAGTATTTACTAGAAAGCTCAGTTCCATTCAAAGAGTAATGCTCCTTAGGATGTGCTTGGCATGCAGAACTGTGTCGACCCCAGCTTTGCAGATTGTGACTGGAAAATTGCCTATTGATCTGCATTTATTGTATTGCGCATTGGCTTACTTCATCTGCCATGGCATTCCCTGTTCTTTTCTGAATATACAGGTGAACATTTTGGCAGACCTCAGGAAGGAAAGGACAAGAATCTGGGATACTTTGGTAAAAGTCTGGCAAGAGCGTTGGAGTGTTTGTGATAAAGGGCAGATTACACAAAATTTTTTCCCAGATTTAAGAAATGCAGCCTCGATGAAATTCATATGGTTTGTCCCAAACTTACAAGCTATGTTCTTATTAACTGGTCGTAGTTCGATTAATGCAAAGTTGCATGATTTAGGAATTAATGAAAGATCTAGTTGCCATTGTGGCAAAAGAGAATCATGGGAACATATTATGTACAACTGTGAGGAGTACTGCGATCAACGAATTGAATTGGTATCTCGGGGTAGTAATCTCAATCTTATGGCAGAAGGCTGCGAGATGATTCTAGTTGATAAACAGGAGAACTTCTTGGCTTTCCAAGCCTTTGCAACTGCAATATTTCTTAGGCGGAAGACTCTTCTGCATCTGGAAGTCTTGGATTTGTAATGCAGTATGGTGTATGCCGAATTACCTAGAATTCTGTGAAATCGTGGAGGCTTGAGTCTGCTATATCCACTGCAGCTCCAGCTCCAGCTCCTTGTGCTCAATTACCTAACGTTCTGTGAAATCATGGAGGCTTGAGTCTGCTATATCCACTGCAACTGTAGCTCCTTGTGCTGGCATTTCTGTTCTCAGCAGCTCCTTGTGCTGGAATTTCTGCTCTCGGCAGCTCCTGGCACTGGAACTTCTCTTCTCGGCAGCTCCTAGCGCTGCTGGCTTTCCAACAGGTTGTGAAGAGATGCACATCTTTCCAATGAAGTTTGGACTTTGTCTGAAATTTAATTATATGTATATCAATTTGTTCGTATCAATCTTTTTTGGTCATGGCAGGTTTTTCCCTCCCTGTACTTGGGCAAACAGGAGAGGGAGTATATAAGAGTACTGCTAAATTATGTGTAACTGACAGCGGGGTTGCCATTGGTTGGCTGGGCCCGCTTTAAGTAATAAAATATCAATCTAGACTGAACTGGATGAACACTGACAAGGAATTCAGATACTCTAGCAATGTTGCTTCAGAGCCACGTGGGATGATTGTGAAGATGTCAACGACGTATCTGCACCGTGTTGTAATAGGTACTGGTGGGTTCAGGAATATCTGTTCTTCCATGGTGATGTTGGCCCCGACGGAACTGACAGGGGCACCCTTGGCAGTGCCATGTACTTGCTGGTATAAGGAATCCTCGAAGGTAAAGACACTGCCTGACAAACACAGGTTGCAGGTGGTACAGATGTCTGTGGACAGTGATGTTCTGTTCGGTAGGTTTGGGTCATTCTCTAGAAGGCTCTTGGTGTAGTTTACGGCCTGTTGGACTGGGATCGATGTAAACAGGGACACTATATCCAATGATGCCATAACCTCGTTGTCAGAAATTGAGAGCAAAAAAATCACACCATTCCTTCCAAGTACCTATCCAGTTCCTCCTTAAATTTATTTAACCTATCAACTTCCACAATGACAGATGGAAGTTTGTTTCAGCAATTAACCACCCGCAGGCTAAAGGCAAATTTCCGCACATCTATTCTACATCTGTCTTTTTTTAATTTGGATTTATGCCCTCTTCGGTTCGTAATCTGAACAAGTGGAAGGATCCAATCAGAATTCAGCATGCTCAACCCATTCAAAGCCTTATACACCTCAATCAGACCACCATGCAGGTGCCTAGTCTCCAGCCACTGCAATTTGCAGAACTTAAGCCTCTCTTTTAAGAGAATCCCTTCATTCCCCCTCACCAATCTTGTTGACCTTCTCTGTACACACTCAAGTAAATCCACATCCTTCCTAAAATGAGGCCTCCAGACCTGTACGCAGGTCTGGAAGCCTCATCAAGGCGTGGCCTGACCATTGCCTTATACAGGGGGACATTCACCTCCTTTTCCCTGCTAGCAAAATTCCTATATATCATTGACAAAATCCCATACCTGCCCTGGCAGCTTGTCTGCATTGCTCAGAAAACTGCAAATCTGACTGCACAATTACTCCCAGCTCTCTTTTTCATTTTCTACCACCTTAAGTGTAGAACCACACAGTACGTTTCCCTGGGGTTATTTCTACCCATATGCAGTACTTTGCATTTGTCAAGGTTAAACTTCAGTTGCCGCTTCTTAGCCCATCTGCCCAAATTATCTAGATCCTGTTGCAGTAGCACACTGCCATTACTGTCATTAACAACCCTGCCAACCTTTGTATCATCTGCAAACTTCAACACTAATCCTGATATACCTTCATCAATATCATTGATAAATATACAAAACAACAGTGGACCCAACACTGAACCCTGTGGGCCTCCACTAATAACATTAGTCCACGAAGAGCAGCACCCATTAATTACCACCCTCTGTCTTCTCCCACTCAACCATCCTTTTATCCATTGTAGCAACTTACCCTTAATACTATTCTGCTCCAATTTGTACAATAGTCTTTCATGTGTAACGGTGTCAAAAGCTTTCCTGAAATCCAAATATATGATATCAAAATTATTTCTTGCATCCAGTTCCTTTGTAACCACATAATAATATCCTATCAAATTTGTCAGACAAGACTTTCCCTTAACAAACCCATGCTGTGTCTGAATTATTGCTGCAGTCTTGTGTAGATGATCCTGCAGTGCATCTTTAACCAGTGATTCCATTATTTTACCTGGAACAGAAGTTAAACTAACTGGTCTGTAATTACACGCGTCACCCTTCAATCCCCCTTTGTGAATTGGGAATACATTTGCATCTCCAGTCCGTAGGGACCTCCCCTGAGTCCAAGGATGCTCTCATAATTATGGCTAAGGGTTTGCTTAGTTACTTTTCCACCTCCTTTAATATAACTGGATAGATCCCATCCACCCCAGGTGCCTTTATTATGTTTAACTTCAACAATTTCTCCTCCACTTTGCTCTCAGTTATTACAAAATCATTAAGCACCCTGCTACAATTTGATAACCTTGTGGCATTTTCAAACCTTAATAACTCCTCATGTGTGAATGTAGGTGCAAAATACTCATTCAGTTTGTTTGCTATCTGAGCAGGATCATCCACAATCGAACCATTGATATCAAGTGGACCAATCAGATTCATCCTCTTCCTTTTAGAGTTTATGTAAGTAAAGAAATCCTTACTGTTTTTCTTAGCATCCTTTGCCAAAGATTTTTGGTAATCTTTCTTCACCTGCCTAACCTCCTTTGTGACCTGATTACAGACTAGCTTATATCTGCCATAGGCTTCTAAGTCGCTTGATAATTTATATGCATCCCATGCATTTTTCTTCTCTGTCATGAGTCTCATTAGTTCATTTGATAACCATTTAGGCCTAAACCTTGAACAATATTTCTTAATAGGAATGAAACTTTTAGTAGCTTCCACTATTAATTCCTTGAATGCTTCCCACTTAGAATTTACTGTTGGTAACATTGTCAGTTGATCCCACTGTACAGAATATAAAAACTGTCTGAGACCACTGTACTCACCTTTTAAAATTTTACGGAAGCAAAAACCCTTTCCTTTACCCCTGATGGTAATTATATCTTTAAGTAAATCCCACATCAGTACACCGTGATCACTGCCACCTAGTGTTTCCTTTATCTGCAAATTCTTAATACAAGAATGATCACTGCTGATAACCAGATCAAGAGTATTACCCTCTCTGGTTGCCTCCCGAACATGCTGCTGCAGAAAACAATCATCCAATAAATCCACAAAAGTCTTACTAGTGTGTGAGTGACCAACCCACAAGTTCCAATCAATATCTGGGAAGTTAAAATCCCCCATTATAAGACATTCTGATTTACTAGCCCATTCTGACTTTCTGATTTACTAGATGAATGAACTCACCGTGACAGTGTCGGTGGTATTTCCTACAAGAGGTGCGAGGAGTCGTAATATATTTGGATAGTTCATATGCAGAAGCATTGCAGCAGGACACTTTGGGTCAGAGAAGAACACCTGGCTTATGAATCTTAGATAGGCAATAAAACTGGGGTAGTTGGCAGCATGAAGAAGCCACCGAGTCGAAGCAGAAATTTTCTTTGCTTTAAACCATGCATAAACAAGTTTATTAACGTATGACTCCATACATCTCAGACTTTGATGGGCGGATCCATCATGGGTTCATAGTCGTTGGGGTCTTGCAGGAGGACCAAGGCTTTCTCTGGGTAGGCCGACCAGTCTAATAGGACAGTACGACATCTCCTGTCAGCAGTAAGCACGATGATGGTGTCCTTTCTTATAGAGGGAAGAGTGGCTTGCTGTCATCGATTAAGATTGGAGCGGGTGGGCAGTGTGCATCGGTGGATGGAGGCCATTTTGAAGCTGATTTCATTAGCAACTTCTTCAGGGAGATTGGTGATGCTTGCTTCTACTCCATAGCAAGCTATGTGATCAGTGACTTCAACAGCAAACTTCATTCTGGCAGTCAAAATGTTGAGCTGCTCAGTGGTTAATTGCTTGCTGCTCAAATTTAAAATGAAGGGAGCGGTATTAGTTCAGTGGGTGTTCATACTTGAGGAGTGGGCTTCTCTGCTTAAATTAAGAAATTTACATTGTTGACACAAACAATAAGCATCAGAGTTACGGTTAGAGATACTGGCGACAGATGGTATGAATAAGGTTAGAAAATATTATAGGTGAGATCCTATATGAGTTAAGGAAGATTTGAAATGGGATGGTGCCTCAACACTAATCTCTAAGAATTGCCAGTTGCTACACTGGTTAACCTGAAGAATTTTCAATTATGACTTGCTCTCTGTCGCCTATCTTTTAGACAACCCCCAATCTAATGAAGAATCTTAGCAGAAATTCCAGTTTTCTTAATTTATATAATACTCTTTCATGCAAAACCATTCTGAATCTTTACTAAAATTAAGGTAAATTTTTGTCAAAGTTGTTTCTTGCATCCAGTTGGTTAATAATCTCTCTCTCTCTCTCTTTCTCTCTCTCTCAGGGTAACTGATCAAATAAAGGGTCTATCTCATTGCCCTCTTCTTTTTAGCTCTGAAATGTTAGAACACTCTTTGACAGTGAATTCTTGTAGTATTCTTTCTCCTGTCCTACAACTTTTCTTTTTTTCTCTTTTCTTACATATATGCTTATAATATACATGTAAATATGTGTCTTCTAGTAGTCTGCAAAAGTTTCATGCTTTCTCCTTTCTTCATTTTGGCATCTTCTCTTTTTTGAAACCTGTCATCTGGGATGAATGCATTTGTGGCATCTAGGATAAATATCTTGAATACTTACAAATCAGAATGTTACTGCACAAAATGGATGTCAAATGAACTAATGAGACATGTGGCAGAGAAGAAAAATGCATGGAATACATATAAATTAATGGGTGACATGGAAGCCTATGATAGATATAGATATATTGTAATGGGGGATTTTAACTTTCCAGATATTGACTGGAACTTGTGGGTTGGTCACTCGCATGCTAGAAAGACTTTTGTAGATTCATTGGATGACTGTTTTCTACAGCAACATGTTCAAGAAGCAACCAGAGGGGTAATACTCTTGATCTGATTATCAGCAGTGGTGACTCATACATTAGGAATTTGCAGATGAAGGAACTGCTAGGTGACAGTGATCACAGTCTACTGATGTGGAATTTATTTAAAGATGTAACTATCATCAAGGGTAAAGGGAAGGGTTTTTGCTTTTGTAAAGGCGACTATGGTGGTCCGAGACAGTATTTAAATTCTATACGGTGGGACCAACTGATGATATTACCAACAGCAAATTCGAAATGGAGGCATTCAAAGAATTAATCTTGAAAGCTACTAGACTTTACATACCAACTAAGAAATATTGTTCAGGGTTTAGGCCTAAATGGATGTCAGATGAACTAATGAGACATGTGGCAGAGAAGAAAAATGCATGGAATACATATAAATTAATGGATGACCTGGAAGCCTATGATAGATATAAGGTGGTCTGTAACCAAGTCACAAAGGAGATTAGGCGGGCAAAGGCAGATCATGAAAAATATTTGGCAAAGGATGCAAAGAAAAACAGCAAAGAATTCTTTACCTATGTAAACTCTAGAAGAAAAGGGATGAATCAGATTGTTCCAATGGATATTGATGGTTCAACTGCTGATGATTCTGCTTAGGTGGCTAACAAACTAAATGAGTATTTTGCATCTACATTCACACATGAAGAGTTATTCAGGGAGGGTAATGCCAGAGGTGAATTAAACTCTGAGTGAGCCAAATGATTTTTTAGTAACTGAGAGTAAAGTGAAGGAGAAATTGTTGAAGATAAGAAAGGCACCCGAGGTCAATGGGATCTATCCAGGTATATTAAAGGAGGCAGCAAAAGAAGTAAACAAACCCTTAGCCATAATTATGAGAGCTTCCTTGGACTCGGGGAAGTTACCCATGGACTGGAGATGTGCAAATATCACCCCAATTCACAAAGGAGGATCAAGAGGCAAGAGTGAATTTAACTTCTGTTCCAGGAAAATTAATGGAGGCACTGGTTAAAGAAGCATTGCAGGATCATCTAGACAAGACTTCAGTTATAGCTAGGACACAGCATGGTTTTGTTAAGGGAAAGTCTTGTCTGACCAATTTGATTGGATACTATGATGTGGTCACAAAGGAACTGAATGCAGGAAATAACTTTGATATCATATATTTGGATCTTAAAAAGGCTTTTGATACTGTTGCACATGGAAGACTGCTGCACAAATTGGAGCAGTGTGGCATTGGAAGCAAATTGCTGCTATGCACAAAGGGATGGTTGAATGGGAGAAGACAGAGAGTGGTAATCAATGGACACTGCTCTTCATGGACTAATGTTATTAGTGGAGTGCTTGGTCACTCTAGCGGCACTGCTTCTGCCTCCCCGTGGCGGGGGCCGGTAACCTTGGCAGAAAAGGCTCTCGGCCAGGGGCTAAAAGGAGCTGACATGGATCTCAAAGATAGTTATCCATCTGTTGAGCCTCGTGCCTCAACCTGTTCAAGGACAGACCAAACTGATTTTTACACCTCCCATTCTAAGAGACAAAGAACAGAAGTTTCCAAAAAGGAATCACCTCTGTTTCTTATAATACATTCCCAAACAAGTCAACCAATAGGTGCACTTTCTCCATTTCTTATCCAGAAATGCCTCGAGAATGCTGCCGGACCACTTAAAATGGTGAAAAGACTCCGTTCCGGAGATCTACTTATAGAGACTATGAATAGTAGACACTCTGAAGCCCTACTAAGAATCCAAAAATTTGCGAATATTCCTGTCACAGTAACCCAACATGCCACCCTAAATTCATCCAAAGGAGTGCTCTCTTAGTGGGACTTATTAAATGTTACCGAAGAGGAATTAGTCCAAGATCTACAAGACCAAAAAGTTATACAGGCAAAGTGAATTAAAATCAAGAAAGATGGTGAACTGGTTCCGACACGCAGTGTTATACTGACCTTTTCAACACCAATTCTTCCAGCTACAGTTAAGGCTGGATATCTGAACTGTCATATCCGACCTTATATCCCTAATCCGCTCAGGTGCTTCAAGTGCCAAAAATTTGGCCATGCCCAAACAGTGTGTAGAGGGGTTTCAGTGTGCCCCAACTGTGGATCCAAGGAACACACTCAGACAGACTGCCCAGCACAAACACCAGTATGTCCAAACTGTAACGGTAGCCATCCAGCTTACTCAAAAGTTGGTGAAACCTGAAAAACAGGAAAGAAGATACAGAAATACAAAATAGAAAACAAAGTGACTTATCAAGAAGCAAGGAAACAAGTTTTACTCACAGTACCGAAACTCTCATGTGCAGCTGCAACACAAAAATACAAATCAGACGGAACCCAAACTGAAGTGTCCATACCACCGGCTACATCCATCTCTGGCTGGGCTCGGGCTGTTCTAGCGAATCCGCAGGAGTCTCCTAAAGAACAAGTAAAAGAACGAGCAAATAATACCCCAGTCACCGTACCACCAACTATTACTCCATCACGTTCAGATACTGAAAGTCTGAGAAATCTTAAACTGCAAAATACTTTAACCGCAGATATGGAAACCGATAACACCACCAACAATGATGAAACCGTCTTAGAAATACATGCTGAGGAAGACATGGATACTGCACGACCTATTTTCCCGAGAAAAGATAAAATAAAACTGGAACGCCATAAACAGATTGGCTCTAAAAAACAGTCAGAAATACTTCCTACTTCAAAAGCTAAATAATGGATCAGTTGATTCAATGGAATTGTAGAGGCCTCCGTAGCAACATAGACGATATTCACGACTTGATAAATCAGCATCATCCAGTAGGCATCTGTCTACAAGAAACGAATCTCTCTCCACAAGTGACACTCTCAGTTAAAAACTATACCTTGTTCAGGCAAGACAGGATCTCTGCCCATGGGTCACATGGTGGTGTAGCGATAATGATTGATAGTAAAATCCCGTCCAGACGCATTCCTGTACAAACCACTTTAGAAGTAGTTGCAGTACGCCTTGCTCTTGGCAAAACGCTTACTCTTGTATCCATATATATCTCACCAAATCAGAACTGCTTGATAGCTGATCTAGATGATCTTATCTTACAACTACCTTCTCCTTTCTGCATATTGGGTGATTTTAATGCGCATCACCAATTATGGGGATCTTTACATACAGACAACCGGGGACGCACGATAGAGGCTTTTCTTGTAAAGCATAATATCACACTGCTGAACACAGGCTCCGACACCTATGTCCATTTTCCAACAGGCTCAACTTCTGCTATAGATCTGTCATTATGCTCACCAATGTTATTTCCAGATTTCGATTGGAGAGTTTCAGAAAATCTATTAAACAGTGACCATTTTCCTATAATCTGTAAACTCTGCACAAGAAGAAACTTACCAGTAAGTGGTTGAACTAAGTGGAAATTCTCAAAAGCTGACTGGAATAAATATGCATCAAGCGTTACACTAGATGATGATATTATCCATCATCACTCTATAGATGATGCTGTTAAACACATCACAGAACAAATGTTGGCTGCAGCTGCTACTACCATTCCTAAAACTACAATTAAAGGATCCAAACACAAAAATTACTGGTGGAATTCGGCATGTAACACTGCTAAGAGGGAAAAGAACAAGGCATGGAATCAGTTCCGAAAAAATCCAACCACTGCCAATCTGATTATCTACAAGAAATTTAAAGCCCAGGCCCGATACATCCGGCGAAAAGCTAAAAAAAGAGTCTTGGATTCGTTTTGCTTCATCTGTCACTAAAGACTCAAGTGCAGGACTGATCTGGCGGAAAATAAGATGCCTTACCGGAAAGTCTCCATCAATTCCTTCCTCAATCATCGTCTATAAAGGACAAGAGGTAACCCTTCCCGAGAATATTGCAAACATCCTTGCCGAATCTTTTGCTCACCATTCTGCATCAACCTCATATGATCCAACTTTCCTAAAAGCCAACTCAGTAGCTTAAAAATATAAAATAAAATTCAGAACGAAGTCAGCCCTCTCTTATAATGAACCATTTACCATATATGAATTAGAAGAATCTCTAAAAAAATCAGCCAATAATGCACCTGGTCCAGACGGCATATACTACTTAATGTTAAAAAATCTAAATGAGAGAACTCGTTAGTCTCTCTCCTAAAACTTTTCAACCGAATATTTGTCACAAATTACTTTCCCCTATCCTGGCGCCATTCTGTAGTTCTACCCATTCCAAAACCAGGAAAAGACCAATCAGACCCGCACAATTATAGACCAATTTCACTTACTAGTTGCTTAGGTAAGACTCTGGAAAAAATGGTACATCGTCGCCTTACCTGGTATCTGGAAACTCAAACTACTGTGAACAACAATCAGTTTGGTTTTCGTAAAAACAGATCTACCTTAGACCTTATGATAAAGGCTGAGGCAAATGTGCGAAATACATTCATAAAAAACGAACATTTGGTTATGGTGAGCTTAGATATAGAGAAAGCCTTTGAAACTACGTGGCGTCATGGCATCCTTCGTGACTTGCATGCCCTAGGATTAAAAGGACATTTACCAGCATTAATTCAGAGCTTTCTCGAATATCGAACTCTCCAGATCTGTTATCGAGGTACTCTCTCCAAAATCTACAAACAGGAGGAAGGAGTCCCACAAGGGTCAGTCCTTAGTGCCACACTCTTCGCAGTTAGAATATACACTCTAACAACAACCATACCGAATTCAGTAGAAACTTATCTTTATGCCGATGACCTCACTATATCCAGTCACTCACAAAATATGTACTCTATTGAAAGGAAACTCCAACTATCAATAAATAAAATACAAACGTGGATGTCACAAAATGGTTACAGACTGTCAGCAGAGAAAACTGTCGCTATACACTTCTGCAAGAAGCGAAAACTGCACCCTGATCCTGAATTGCGACTGGGAAATCATGCTATTGCAGTCAATGACAATATTAAATTCTTAGGTTTAATATTGGACAAGAAATTAAACTTCCTGAAACACATACAGCATGTACGAACTATTTGTTTGAAGAAAATGAATATTCTTAGAGTGCTTTCTGTGATGCCATGGGGAGCTGATCGACTCTCTCTTCTTCACCTGTATAAAACTATAATCCGATCCAGACTAGACTATGGTGCACCCGTATATGACTCAGCTCGAAAATCAACATTACAGTCCCTAAATACCATTCAACATGATGCACTCAGAATAGCTCTAGGTGCCTTCCGAACGTCGCCAGTCCAGAGTCTTTATACTGATGCACATGAACCTCCATTATCGTTTCGGAGGCAGATGCTGCTGCTTACGTATGCTGCCGAACTTCAGAGTATGCCCTCACATCCCATCTGGCCTTCCATGTTTACTCCGTCTTTCCAAAATTTATACAGAAATAAACCAAATGAAAATAAACCTGCTGGAATCAGATTGAAGGGTGTTACACAGAATTGGAGTGTCCCACTAGACAATAATCACCCAGACACCGGAGAAATTGAGCCTCCGTGGTCCACTTTCAAACCTTTATTCGATGAATACTTTCAAAAGTGGGGCAAACAGGCGTTGGACCATCAAAATATACAGCAGCTACATTCAACTCATCATCAGCAAACACTCATTGTCTTCAAATATATACCGATGGATCCAAATCTGATACAGATGTAGGTGCTGCAGTAGCCCTTCCCACTTGTGTAATCTCCGAAAAACTTTTCCCAAGTTGCAGTATTTACACCGCTGAACTCTATGCAATACAAATGGCTATCAAACACGTCAACAACAGGTCTAACGAAGAAATTATAATCTATACCGATTCCTTGAGTGCAGTAACTTCTATACAACGTAAATGTCCGAACTCTCATCCTATTCTGAAAGAAATCAGAGCTCAGCTAATCAATCTCGCAAAATATAACACAGAAGTAAGGTTCTGCTGGATTCCTGGGCATGCTGGAATCCAGGGAAATGAGAAAGCAGATCAAGCAGCAAAAAATCCAGTCAACCCCGTATCTTCACTTGCCTCGATTCCTTATATGGACTGTAAACTTATCATAAAACAGTTATGTATTGACCAATGGACATCAGTATGGCAGCAACAGACCCAAAATAAACTTTTCCAAATAAAGAAAAAGCCACAGTACTGGAAATCTAGTTCACGATTAAACAGATGAGAAGAGATTGTCCTTGCAAGGACACGCATTGGTTATTCCTATCTCACCCACCTCCATTTGTTGACAGGGGATGAACCTCCTCACTGTCGTCATTGTTCCGCCCTACTTACAGTGAAGCACATTCTCCTCGAGTGTCCTTACAATCATGCTGCCCGATTAACAAATTTTAAATCGGTTTTAAATCAAAACAATTCATTAGAGATGAACCATATTCTCAGTGATGACGCAAATCTATCCGATTTATTTAGTTTTTTAAAACAAATTCATTTATATGAACTTATCTGACATATGACTGGGGGGGGGGGGGAATCATTTGCACGATTACTGTGACAGGCACAATTTGGCCTCAGTTGCCCTTGTGCCAATAAACTTCCATTTAAACCAAACCAAACCTATTAGTGGAGTCCCTCGGGGTTCAGTGTTGGGTCCATTGTTGTTTTCTGTATTTATAAATGATATTGATGATTGTATATCAGGATGTCCAAGTTTGCAGATGATAGGAAGGTTGGCAGGGTTGTTAAGGATACTAATGACAATATGCTGCTGCAACAGGATCTAGAAAGGTTGAGCAGATGGGCTGAGAGGTGGAAAATTAAGTTTAACATTGACAAATGTAAAAAGTACTATATATAAACAGCAGTAACCCCAGAGTAACATATCAACTCTGTGGTACTACACTCGCAGTGGTAGAGAATGAAAAAGGAACTGGGGGTAATTGTGCAGGCAGATATGAAATTTTCTGAGCAGTGCAAATGGTCTGCAAGAGTAGCTCATGGTGTCTTGTCATTGATATACAAGAATTTTTCTAGCAGCGGTAAGGAGGTGATTATCCCCTTGTGTAAGGCAGTGGTCAGGCCACACCTTGAGTACTGTTTACAGGTCTGGAGGTCTCATTTTAAGAAGGATGTACAGCTGTTGGAACGAGTACAGAGAAGGGCAACAAGATTAGTGAATGGAATGAAGGGTTGCTCTTACAAAGAAAGGCTTAAGTTTTGCAGATTACAGTGTCTGGAGACTAGGCACTTGCGAGGTAATCTGATTGAGGTGTATAAAGCTTTGAATGGTTTGAGTATGCTCAATGCTGATGGGATTCTTCCTCTTGCTCAGAATAATCACCTGAGAGGGCATAAATTCAAATTGAGGAAAGACAGTTGTAGGATAGATGTGCGGAAGTTTGCCTTTAGCCAGTTGGTATTTGAAAGGTGGAACAGATTTCCATCTTTTGTTGTGGAAGTTGATAGCCTAAATAAATTTAAGGCCGAGCTGGACAGGTATGTGGTACGAATGGAGGGTTGAAATGGGAGCGGGTTTTTTTTTTTTTTTTTTGGCTGATGCTGCATAAGCTTGCTTTCTGGCATCCGATGCCTCTACTAATGCTAATTTCAGTAATGCCATTGATACTGTTGCACATGGAAGACTGCTATGCAAATTGGAATCGCATGGCATTAAGGGCAAGCAATTAGTGGAGTCCCCCAGGGTTCAGTGCTGGGCCCATTGTTGTTTTGTGTATTTATTAATGATATTGATGAAGGTATATTAGGTTTAATGTTCAAGTTTGCAGATGATACAAAGGTTGGCAGGTTTGTTAATGACAGTGAAGACGGTATACTACTCCAACTAGATCTAGATAAGTTGGGAAAATGGGCTAAGTGGCAACTGAAGTTTAACATAGACAAATGCAAAGTACTGCATATGGGTAGCAGTAACCCAAGAGAAATGTGTACCGAGTAATACTACACTCATGGAGGTCGGGAATGAAAAAAACCTGGGGATAATTGTGCAGTTGGATATGAAGTTCTCTGAGCAATGCAGGCGGACTGCTAGAGCAGTTCATGGAGTTTTGTCAATGATATATAGGAATTTTGCTAGCAGAGACAAGGAGGTGATTATACCTTTGTATAAGCAATGGTCTGGCCACACCTTGAGTACTGCTTACAAGTCTGGAGCCCTGATGTTAGGAAGGATGTAGAGTTGCTAGAATGAGTACAGAGAAGAGCAACAAGATTGGTGAGAGGAACGAAGAGTGGCTTAAATTCTGTAAGTTGCAGGATCTGGAGAATAGGCACCCACGAGGTGATCTGATTGAGGTGTACAAGGCCTTGAATAGTTGATGGGAGAAGTATCCCATCAGCATGGGATACTCCATGCTGATGGGATACTTCTACTTGCTGAGATTGAGAACCTGAGGGAGCATAGATTCAAATTGAGGAAAGATAGTTGTAGAATAAATGTGCAGAAGTTTGCCTTTAGCCAGTGGGTGGTTGATTGCTGGAATAGACTTACGTCTCTTGTTGTGGAAGTTGATAGCTTAAATAAATTTAAGGCTGAACTAGACAAACATTTCGAGTGACCAGATGGGTGAAATGGGAAGGTGTTTTTTTTTTTTGGCTGATGCTCTATAAGCTGGCTTTTTTGCATCATATGCTTCAACTAATTCTAATGTTAATTTTGAATTCATCCAACAGCATATAATTGGCTCTCCACTAATTGAGTCCAAGAAATACCTCAATTCACTATTTCCTGCCTTCTGGAAATTGAAGCTCTCACCTTTTCCTTTGACACAGAAATTTCTTTGGACACTACCCATTTTATGACATTGTGTTAGTACCCTCAGTTCGTTCCTGAGTTATTCATACAGTTTGGATCCTTGGTGAAAACCCAGATATTAGGCCTTGTACTTTCTCTGACATGTTGGAATAATAAGGCAGTTATCCGGGCAGTTTAAAAAAAAAATCCGCAGTTGTTTTATGTGAAAACATCTTTGACAAAAATCAGAACTGCTTTGAAATTGAACAGCTAAAGCCCAAAGTTATGAGCGTTTATGCTCACGCAAGCTACTTACTCTACCGAATCAACATTTGAAACAGGTTCATGAAATCCAAGACAATAGCTTAATTATTCACTTGATTGTAGCCATTTGTTGAATAGTATGATTGCAACAATACAAGTATTTGTATTGTTGCAATCTGCATTTTCATTACATTCTATTGTTAGGTGCTGCTGTAGATGTTTTCACTTCAGTAACTTTCTGATTAGTGAAAGGGACTGAATGCCGCACTGCTATAGCCTTTGTGTTGAATGATGCTGAAGTCAAATGCAGAGCATTGTCTAGAGTATCGAGCAAGCCAACCTAAGAAAATAAAGATGGAGGTAGCAGTCAATGCACAAAAACGACAAACTATCAAGATTGCTTAAAATGCAAACAGAAAATGAAGCATTGGATTTAGCAGTGCCTTCAACCAGCAATGTTGCTCCATCTAACAATGATGTACCCGAAGTGAGTATTACTCATGTACAACAGAACATTTCTCTAATTGCACAGCATATGAGTTTAAATGATAAAGCTCCTTTTCCTTATGCCAACTACTATTTACAAAAGAACACATAGGGAGAGTTTAAAAGGATATTTATGAAACATGGTTTCTGTTCTGTATGCTACATTTGTAATTTTCTATGGTTCAAAAAAGACACAAAGAAACCAGCTGCTAAAGATACACCATTGATATACACTGCATTTCTTGATGTTGACGTCAATGGGATCCTCGTGTGTAATTGTAGAGGATAACTTAAGAACAACACCATTCTCACCATTCTAGTGCTATCTAAGTCTACCCAGAAATTCCATTGCATTTACCGAAGTTGGATTTAAGCAACAGAGAGGCTTATTTCTTCAGATCAGTTGCTTGGTCATGTGATGCTATTACTCTCAAAGTAATAAACTGCCACCATAAAAGGGCGCATTATGGCCTTAGCTGCCAGTGCGCCATAAAAAATCAAATCAAATCAAAGCCACCATAAAAAATTACAACTGAACCAAGTTATAAATAATCAAGCTGAAATATATTAATAATTAATAAAATCAACTGTTTTTAATCAATTTGTACAAAGATGGTGTAAAGCATTTGTAAATAATATTTGATTACTACTTAAGTTGGCAAGCCTAATAATCTGTGTACAGATAATATTTTTGTGCACTTTAATGGAAATGTTAGAATTCCAGTTGGTGATTGATGTAAATAATGTTAAAATTAAATTTGCTTCTTTTATCAAATAATAGAAGCAAATTTAATTAATCATCCTCATAATTCTAGGTTATGAGGATGAGTTGGACTATTTAGGGAACTGAGATCAAGATAATTAGCATACTGATTACCAGTATTTTCTTTGTTTAAGATAAGTGTGTTTGGATATAGCCTTAGCTATACATTCAAAATTAAAATTCAGAATGTCATCCACATAGCAAAAAGTTAAGAGATTATGATTTGAGTTATTTGAGCTATTCAATGCTGAAAATATTAATATTGGATTTAAAAGCATTGATTTGATTATTAGCAATAATCAAAATGTTGGTAACATTTTGATTATTGTTAATGATCCAAGTTGGTGGGAGATTATTGAAAATAGTGCTGGGTAATTTAATTGCTTGCCTGGGAGGTAACAACCACTATTTTTAGCACTGGTAATAAATCTGAAAAACTAACAGGATGCTTATGAAACTTAGCAATCATATATAGATAAGGAAGTGTAGAGTTATGTATTTTAGCGTGAAGCTTTTTATGCAGGGCCATAAGTTTTTCAATGGTAGTGTTTGGACTGAGATTACAAGGTGAAAAAGTAGACCTATTTTCTATTTCATTTTTAAATGTAGTAAAGTAAAACTGTTTACAGAAAATGGCAAAATTATTTGAGGCTTTGTCAACAGGTGTTATAATAAAATCCTTTTGAAGTTCTAAGATATGTTTTTTAAGTATTGTATATGCAGAATATTGTTAATTTTAAAATCTTCAGAGACATCTTTCAAATTGCCACGGTGGACAATGTTGATCCAATGTTGGAAAGCTTCATGCGATATTGTATATTTGTAGGCTAATATATTGAAAAAATGCAGGAGACTAAGATACAGATCTTTGTTGATATTCTCTTGATAGGCCTTGTGGATGAGTCTGAACTTAAATTTTTTTTTCATGGCAGTTTTAAGTGTGTGGCTACCAATGATTATCAGGATTACTTGTAATAATGTGTCCAAGATATTGGTTTACAAAAGCTGCATAAATAGGATTATTACAGTAGCAAGGTAGATCTGAGAGTTGAATATTACCTAAATTGGTAGTTAACTGTTTGTAGTTACATAGCATTAGCATTAGTTGAGGCATATGATGCAAGAAAGCAAACTTATACAGCATCAGCCAAAAAAAAAAAAAAAAAAAAAGTTCCCATTTCACCCAACTGGTCATTCCAAATGTTTGTCTAGTTCAGCCTTAGATATATTTAAGCTATCAACTTCTACGACAGATGGAAGTCTGTTCCATCTGTCGTAATAAATGGACACGTACAACAGTGTCCATTTATTAGCACTGTCTGCCGTCTCCCACTCAACCATCCCTTTATCCATTGCAGTAACTTGCCCTTAATGCAATACCGCTCCAATCTGTACAGCAGTCTTCCATGTGCAACAGTGTCAAAAGCCTTCCTGAAATCCAAATATATGATATTAAAATTTTTTTTGCATCCAGTTCCTTTGTGACCAAATCGTAGTATCCAATCATATTGGTCAGACAAGACTTCCCCTTAACAAACCCATGTTGGGTCTGAATTATTACTGCTGTCCTGTGTCACCTTTTTAACTGGTAACTCCATCATTTTCCTCAGAACAGAAGTTAAATTAAAAAAAAAAAAAAAAAAAAACAGTGCAGCCATTATCAACCCACTGCAGGATGGAAGCCTCCTCAACAATTCATGCCAAGTTAAATTAACAGGTCTATGATTATTTGTATCATCCTTTGAACTCCCCTTTGTGAATTGGGAATACATTTGCACATCTCCAGTCTGTGGGGACCTCCCCTGAATATAAGGATGCTCTCATAATTATGACTGAGGGTATGCTTACTTCGCTTGGTGCCTCCTTCAATATAACTGGATAGATTCTCCTCCACTTTGCTCTCAGTTATTACAAATCACTTAGCTCCCTGTTAGTGTTTGATAAACTTCTGGCGTTCCCCTCCTTGAATAACTCCTCATGTGTGAATGTAGATGCAAAATACTCATTCGGTTTATTAGCTACTTTAGCAGGATCATCAATAGTCAAACCATCTATGTTAAGTGGACCAATCTGATTCATCCACTTCCTTCTAGAGTTTACATAAGTAAAGAACTCTTTGCTGTTTTTCTTTGCATCCTTTGCCAAAGATTTCTCGTAATCTGCCTTTGCCTGCCTAACCTCCTTTGTGACTTGATTACAGACTAGCTTATATCTGCCTTAGGCTTCTGTGTCATCTCATAATTTATATGCATCTCATGCATTTTTCTTCTCTACCACGAGCCTCATTAATTCATTCAACATCCATTTAGGTCTGAACCTTGAACAATATTTCTTAGTTGGTATGAAAAGCCTAGTAGCCTTCAAGATTAAGTCCCTGATGGCTTCCAATTTAGAATTCACTGTTGGTAACATCATCAGTTGATACCACTGTATAGAATTTAAAAACTCTGAGACCATTGTAGTCACATTTACGAAAACAAAAACCCTTCCCTTTATATTTGATGATAGTTACATCTTTAAGTAAATCCCACATTAGTACAATGTGATCACTGTCACCTAGTGGTTCCCTTATCTGCAAATTTTAATGCATGAATAATCACCAAATACGGAGGATGTGGAAAGGTCAGGGAATGACCACCGCATATCCCCAGAGCAATATGGCCTTAGTTACTAATGCTCCTAAAACCAAACAACAACAACAGCATGAATAATCACTGCTGATAATCAGATCAAGCGTATTACTTTCTCTCCTTGCCCCTCGAACATGTTGCTGTAGAAAACAATCCTCCAGTAAATGCACAAAATTCTTGCTAGCATGCGAGTGACCAACTCACAAGTTCCAGTTAATATCTAGAAAGTTAAAATCCTCCATTACAAGTCATTCTGATTTACTGCCCCATTATATTTCTCTACACAACTGTTCATTGTACTCATCAGAGTCATTGGGCCTATAACATACTCCTCCTCTCATTTTCCCTTTCCCAGTGTTTGTCACACCAAACAGACTCAACATTGCACTGTCCACCCGTGTCCACTGGGTGCACTTCCTTAGACTTTGTGTTTCTTAACTAACAGCAAAACCCCTCCTCCCTTCCTACCCTGTCTGTCCTTTCTGTACACATTGTCCCAAATTCCAATTCTGCAATGCTTATATCGGTGTGACACTATGTCTCTGATATCCCAACAATATCTGCCTTTTATGTCTTGATCAGCACTTCAAATTCATCAATTTTATTTACTATACTTCTAGCCTTAGTGTACATGCAATTATACATGCACTTGTTCTTACTCTTTATTTTAAGCCATATAGGAGAGTTATAACTGAAACAGTGATGAATATTAAAATTATAAATTATGAGTAAAAGCAGTAAATGCTTTAAGCACTGATTTTTTAATGCTGAAGAGAAAAAGACTGATTTTACATATATCAAGGAGGCGTCCCAGGAGTTTAAAATACTGTTAAAAATATGCCTGTTGTGCCTATTAAGGTGGTACTTTTTATTTCCACGTAGGTGCCTGTGTTTAGGAATTCGCAGCTTATGATTAGACTAAATAATTTATAAATGCAGTTGTTGGTGTTTAAGCAGACATTACTAAGATTTTGTTAAAAAATTTATTGTTGAGACCATGAAGGTACAATGACTTAAATACACATGTATAAATTTTCATAATATTCGTGAAGGATATTATCTTTAATAACTGCATTAACTTTAATTCTGGCATTGTTAAATGCCAGAATTAAAGTTAAATTTGTAAATTTCCATGGTAGTGGAAATTTACTAATTCTAAATCTGTGTCATTGTTTTTGCCTATGGAAAGGTTTTGCTTTTGGATGTCAGATGACAGATGTCATATATTTGCTTAATGTTACAAATAAGCAAATATATGACATCTGTAGTTTTAAATAAAGGTATAAGCATAGGATCAGAATTATAACTAATTACCGAGTTATCAATCATGGGACATGTGAGACAATGTTTGTCTAAGCATTTATAAAAAGGTAGATTTTGATTTAAAACATTCTTGTTATATCCAGATTCAAAATAAAATGAATCAAATTAGTTATAACCAAAAGTATGATTCTCCTGGAAATTATTTAACACAACATCCGCACAGCATGTTTTCTAGATGTACTAGAGGTAACGAAGTGCTGACTCACTGTGTTATTAGAAAGGACTGTACTCAAGATATATAATAAAATTTACTTAATAGGGCAAGTTAACTTTTAAAACATAAGTCACCTATATCTTCATATATGTTACTTCTCATTTTATCCAAACTATATATATATCTCCACAATCAGGCATGCAGGTGTGTGGTTTACTTTATATGTTTTTTTTTTGTTTGTTTGTTTTTTTTTTGCAATAAATAGTTGAAGATGGTGCATTTTATAAATAATAGC
Organism: Mastigoproctus giganteus; assembly: GCF_048544385.1. NCBI lineage: Eukaryota > Metazoa > Arthropoda > Arachnida > Uropygi > Thelyphonidae > Mastigoproctus > Mastigoproctus giganteus. The sequence continues at coordinate 100,499,164 of NC_143579.1, forward strand.
TTCAGTGATAGCAGCATTATTATTCAAAAAAAAAATATATATATATATATTTATTTTATTATTTTATTTTTTTTTGAATAATAATGCTGCTATCAGAATTATAAGGATATATATATATTTATTTATTTCCCAAAGTTATACAGTGATGCAAAGCAACAGAAATTAAAGCTGAAACTAGTGCTCTATAGAAAATCAACACAGGATTGCAAGAAAGAACAATTGTACACAAACTTTGAACCATAAAAAATTTTTATGGCTGTACGTCTCCATTCAAAAATGATGATACAGATCAAAAGTGAATACCATACTTGAGAATACCAAAATTCATACAGTTGTAATTATAACAGATATTTTAATTAATAGATTTTTTTTTTATTTTGGTCAGTGAAATATGCAATGCATGACCAGTACAGAGTTAACAAGTATTGCACATATCCAGTCTGAGATTCCTGTGACCTTAATGAACTGAATTCAAAAATTGCAAGATTGGGTCAATCTGAATGGTTTTTTTTTTTTTTTTTTTAAGACCCAATTACATTCAAAATGCAACTTTGTTGAACTTACCAACTCTTAATAAATCTCTTTAATAATACTCTTTTTATCATTCATATTTAAAATTCATGTATGCATTTTTCCCTTTAGAAACACACAGGAAGAATTGCAGATGCGTTTGGCAACAAGATTTGTAAATGAAGCTGCTCTCTGTCTACAAGAAGGCATTCTAGCAAATCCTGTAGGTTGCTTCTTTTTTTTTTTTCCCCTCCCCACTCTCTCTACTAAACTTTCTATCTTCTCTTTGCTACTTCTTTAGTGATTGCTTCCTGAATTTATCTAAAAAAATAATAATAATAATTAATTTATAAGTTCTGGTTTACCATTCAGATCCTTAATGTGATTTGTGATTATTTAATTCCAAATATGGTAGTACAGGTAACCCTCGTATAACACGGTAGTTAGGTTCCTATAAAATGTTGTGTTGTGCGAAATCGTGTTATACCAGACTAAGAAAAAATATAAAAAGAGGAGTTATGTTCTAAAAGCTAACAAAAATGCACTATTTCATAAGCAAAACTAACAAAAATATATCATTCTACATTTCATGTATCTTCTACTTTCTTTAAAAAATCAGTAATCTGGGTTTGTTTGCTTTTGCTTGGTAACCTCAGGGGGCTCACATCTGGTCGGTCAGTTCAAACATATTTTCTGAAAAAACTGACTCTGGCCATACATTTTTCCACACGCATTTCACTTTGATGGTTTTACTTCTTTCAGCGATAAAGCTGATTCTGATACAGTTTAAAATTGAGAAATGTTTCCATGCCTCCATTACTTCAATAGATTCAGAATCGATTTTTTTCCAAAATCCATTGTAAAAATTTTCTGATGGAATGAGTTTTAAAGGTGGATATAATGCCTTGATCTAATGGTTGAATGAAAGAAGTTGTATTAACCTAGTACAACTATGGTGGTAGGAACATAACCAACGTTTGGATGGCCTGGCATGCTATCCAATAGTAATAAAACTTTGAAATTGAGATTTTTTCACAAGTTCAGATTTCCCAACAGAATAAAATAGAGGGATTTCTCAATAATTTTCTTTTTGACTAGCGAGTCAAAAGCGGGGATTCAGGAAAGAGTGCAAATGTTGAAAAATTACAACCAACATAATAACAGAGTTTCTCCCACACAAAAGCTCAAAAATACCCTGTTATATGAGATTTACCGAAATTCTCTAACAGTATTAGAGCAAAACTGTGTTGTATAAATACCGTGTTGTGTGAGGACTGCTGCAATTTATCAATTGTGTTAGAGCGAAACCGTGTCGTAGAAGTACCATGTTATATGGGGGTTGCCTGTACTGTATTTCATTCCCGCTCAGAAACTGGGAACAGGATACACTGCGTCATGTGGGCTAGAAATCACATATAATGAAATTAACAGTCTTTACAGTGTTAATATGTAAACGCTATTTAATATTATACCAGTGTTGTTTTTGTGAAAAAAATGCATTGAAGCATCACCAGAGTAAGAACTGATCATCATTTAATTGCCTAAAATCAGATATCTTAAAATTGAAACTTTAATCAGGTCAGGTCAGACAAGCTATCTGAATGGAGTGAAGAAAACACACCTTGTGAGGCATGAACTTGCCCCAAATTTCACAGGGGCTCACATCTGGTTAATATGGGTGTGGCACACCCAGAGTCCTGAGCTGGGTATCATCATTCCTCTCTTTCTTGGTGATGGCCTTTTACTTCTAACAGCTCTCTCTCTCTCTCTCTGGCGGGCGCCTCCGTAGCCAGGTGGGAAGGCGCAGCAGTGCGTAGCACACGCTTCTTGATTAGACCGGGGTTCGAGCCCGTCACCACCAAATACGGAGGATGCAGAAAGGTCAGGGAATGACCACTGCATATTCCCGGAGCAATATGGCTTTAGTTGCCAATGCTCCTAAAAACCAAAATAACAACAACAACTCTCTCTCTCTCTCTCTCTCTCTCTCTCTCTCTCTCTCTCTCTCTCTCTCACTCACTCACTCACTCAGGGTAACTCAGAAATTTTATTTTTTGGCTGGTGCAGCAAAAGCCTCAGGCTTCCTTGCACCATATTATGGCTAATAATAATAATTTCCAATAAAAACTACTAGTAACTGCCAAATATTTATGTTTCTGCTATTCCCAACTAGTAGCATTATGAAAAGTGATTATAATAAGGTTAAATTTTTTAAATGGTTTAAGGAAATATAATGCAGTACTAGTATTAAAAATTCTGCTATATTAACATTATTACAACCTGAAAACTCAGAAAATCAAGTGCAAACTATTTACGCTTGAAATTGCATATTTCGATGAAATATAATACTCATTGATAGAATCTTCCAGGGTCTGGTGGGAATTTACATAACTGTTCAAGAAAATTGGACCATCAAAAATTATATATATATATATATATAATGTGATGTAAAAGTTAGGCAAAAGTAATAAAAATAAATAAATATCGCTCTGCTTTTTTGCCGTACTACTGGCTGATGTTTTTTATTTTAATTATCAGATATATATATATATATATATATATATATATATATATATATACTCCAAGGTGCACTTTCTTGGCAGAGTCAAGAGGTTTCCCTTTGTGCTTTATGTACAACAGTAATGCAATATGCATAACATTGTCTGCCAATAAGATTGTGCTGAAAATACATGTTCTTTATTGATTAGCTAATTACATTTAGGAAAAGATTTTGTCTGAAATTCAATATACAGGGTGTCTCAAAAATATTGGTACAAACGTTTATGGGGGGGGGGTAACATCTAAAGGAATGTGTATCGCATAGGAACCCATGACCGGAAACGTCACCGCAGGTCGGTAGACGGCGCGGTAGTCGCTGCACGAAGAGCATGCATTGATATACAAACTGTGAGCTGGCCGACGTGCACCTAGTGTGTGGATTAGCAGAGGGCAATTGACAGCCGCTCAACAAATTTATGGAGAACGCTTCCCAGACAGACATGTACCAGACCACTGTTTCTTTGTGCGATTTTGGGTCATTTAGAGGTTACAGGAGTAGTGCGGGCAGACCATGTTCAACGCGAACTCCCAACATGGAAGAAAGTGTGCTGAATGCTGTCCAGAATAATCCTACTACCAGCACACATGCCGTTGCCTCTGCCTTGGGAGTGTCTCATTGCACTTTACAGCGTTTCTGGCACGACGATTCCTTACACCCCTTTTATCTCCAAAGGGTTCAGTTACTGCTCCCCAAGATCATCCTGCACGTGTGGCTTTTGCGCAGTGGTTTCTCCAAGAAAATGTTCAGGACTTGAATTTTCCAGCCTATGTTTTGTTCACGGATGAGGCTTATTTCACTCGGGTCAAAGTGAAATAAGTGTGGGCTCACAACAGCCCACACGGTGTGGGCCCCCATGTGGCACAACATCACTTCACAATAAATGTGTGGGCAGGTATGGTCGGTTACTGCTTAGTCGACCCATACCCGTTACCATCCCGCATGAACTCCGCTAAATATTGGATCTTTCTTGAACAAGTTCTATCAGGATTACTTGACGATGTTCCAGCAAATATGAGACGTAACATTTGGTTTCAACATGACAGGGCGCCTGCCCATTATGGAAGGTGTGTTTGTGACCATTTGAACAGGCATTTTGGGCGTCAATGGATTGGCCATCGGACCCGTTGCCTGGCCCCCACGCTCACCTGATTTATCGAGCCTTGATTTCTTTCTGTGGGGGCCCTCAAATCTATCATGTATGAATCGCCTGTGGAGACGAAAATGGATCTCGTGGCGAGACTCGTCTGTGCTTTTGCTACTGTCAAAGAAACTCCAGGTGTGTTCGACCGTGTCCGCTAATGCATGCTGCGTCCTTGTCACGCATGCATCACGTCTCATGGTGGAACCTTTGAGCATCTGTTGTAACATCATGAAATGCATCCATTTCGTACTCCATTGTTAATATTATGTTAAATAAATGTTTGCCGCTAATTACTGTCTTGTGTCATTTCTGCTTCTTGTGCCTCTGCTACTACTTTCCTGTGACGTTTCCGGTTATGGGTTCACATTCCTATGCGATTCACATTCCTTTAGATGTTACCTACCTCCCTTAAACATTTATACCAATATTTTTGAGGCACCCTGTATAATATTGTTGCTATGATGAAACTTAGCAAGCTTATATATAATCAACCAAAAAAAAAAAAAATTACCCACATCTATCCAGCCCTTTTAATAATTTGTTAATTCTTCATTAAATTTATTCAAACTACCCACTTCCCGTAACACCAGATACTCATAGTTTGTTCCAACAATCATTTTCTGGCTGAAAGCAAATTTTCACACATCTATCCTGCAGCCATCCTATTTCAGTTTTTCTATTTAAGTTCATTGAAGTCCCCCTTATGTGTGTTGTCTGAGAAAGAGCAAGGATGTCATCTGCATTTAATTTACTCAATTCGTTTAAAGCTTTAAACATTTCAAATAGTGTCTCCTTGCAGCTGCCTATTTTCGAGATAATGCAATTTGCAGAACTGAAGGCTTTTATGATAAGAATACCCTTTTGTGTCGCTGAATAATCTTGTTACTCTTCTCTACACCCATTCCAATAGATATCCTTCCTAAAATGAGACTTCCAGACTTGTATACATTATTCAAATTCTGCCTGACCATTGCCTTATACAACAGGGCAATCATTTCCTTGCCCCTGCTGGCAAAGTTCTTATACAGGGTGATTCACTACCAGTGCGACAAACTTGCAGGAGGTGTAGGGGGCACAAAGACGAATCGGAATCACATAGCATTGCAGGGTCCGAAATGCCTTCGTCATGTGGTAGAGGACGTTGAAAGGGAGGTCGTGTGAACAGCGATCCCGCTGGAAGTCAGCATTTGCGAACCGGTTCCCGAGGCAGTAGGGTGGAAGAGTATTCAAATGTTGAACTGGCCGACATGCACTTCGCATATGGAGCTGCGGACTGTAATGGGCGCGCCGCTCTGCGCTTGTACCAGGAATGTTTCCCGCACAGGCGTGCTTCTCATCATACGATTTTCGCATGTGTGCACAGAAGGTTACGTGAGACTGGTTGTTTCACGATAGGTACCGTGAATCAAGAGCGAATGACGAGGACGCCAGACAATGAGCTGAATGTCCCACGTCTTGCAGAAGGCAATCCGAGTACTCGAGCGATAGGCCAACGATTGGGTATTTCCCAATCCACTGTATGGAGTATACTATCAACAAACCAAATGAGTTCATACCATCTGCAACGCGTCCAGTCATTGGAGCCTGCGGATTATCCACTCCGGAGGACTTTTGCCACTTGGTTTCTTCAACAGAAACGGTTCGCAAATGCTGACTTCCAGCAGGATCGCTGTTCACGCGACCTCCTGTTCAACGTCTTCTGCCGCATGATGAAGGCATTTGGGACCCTGCAATGCTATGTCATTCCGATTCATCTTTGTGCCCCCTACACCTCCTGCAAGTTTGTCGCACTGGTAGTGAATCACCCTATCCAGAATTTAAAACAAATACACCAACCGTTTAATTATAATGGTTTAATACTGGAAACTATAAAATGTACCAAACGATACTACACTGTAAAATGATATATGCAAAAGACTGATTTACAAAATAAATACACGATGAAACTTTAATATACAATAAAATATAAATAAATAAAATATTTAAAATACAATAAAGATAAAAGCGATAAAACATTGACTGAAGCTTTCGGAGGCTTCCGCCTCCTTTCTCAACAACAATGATGTTTAAGCAACACATCCTTAAGTAACAGGCTCACAGCACACGTGGTTGACCAGGTGCATGCTCAATATTTCTTCCATACGATCCAGAACTGGAAGCGGCTCGGGAGCGTGGAAATATAAAACGCTCGTCTTTTGCCAGGACCACAGCTTCTAGTAGGGGGTGAAATCGAACACCCCTGTCCCTATTCATACTATTGTTCTCACACGAGCCTATCCACAAACTCTCTAGCCACTTACAGTCCCAGAACCTATGCGCCCGGTCAAGGATGACAGCATTCACCGGGGAGAGACCTGATGATGTTTCTCCCAATAATGCTCAGCAATGGCGGACTTATTGAACTCTGCGGTCTGTATAGACAGTAGAGTTCAATAAGTCCGTTCAATAGCTAACGGGGTGTCAGCTGCCCAGGTTTTATGGGCTGCCGAAAACACATAAGGTGGGGGTCCCGTTACAACCCATTGTTTCTTTTATTGGGAGCCCTACCTATGCTTTGTCAAAATTCCTGGCACAGCTGATTTCTCCTATAGTGGGACGGTCCATGTTTGTTGTTAAAGACAGTGTGGATTTTGTGAACTTCGTTAAAAGTCAAAATGTAGGGGAGAATGAAATAATGGTGTCGCTAGATGTGGTGTCATTATTTACTTGTATACCCATAGCCCATGGGGTGGAATGTGTAAAGGTGGCACTGCAGAGAGATGATACCCTAAGTACTAGATCGCACCTAAGTGTAGAGGATATATGCTGTGATGTAGAATTATGTCTTTCGAGTACGACTTTGCCGTATAAAGGAGTGATGTACAAACAGGTTCACGGCACAGCTATGGGTTCTCCTATTAGCACCATTGTCGCAAACCTGGCAATGGAAGAGTTAGAAAATAGGGTTTTTACAAGTTTGGAGTTCCCTATGTGCAAGTGGAAGAGATA